>NC_069503.1:62029789-62141205 GCF_027579735.1 Bombina bombina
AATGAATCTCAATGTGAAAGTGTCAAATATCACACATACAGTGCATGTTTGCAATGTTTGATCATATGCGTAATCAATATTTCTTAAACGCGATATTATAGTAACAAGCACACGTCCAGGCTAACATGAATGAAAGTGCATAGTTGTGTATAATGTGCATCGAATGTGATCGATCAATGTTGCTGCAACATTGTTTGTAAACGATAAAGTAACATCTGCCATCTGTAGTATTGTATATATAAGTGATTTCCGAGCTGTCAATATTGTACTCGTCCATTTAAAATGGCACTAATACTGAATAACTTCCGGCTGTCATCTGTAGTATTGTATATATAGGTGATTGGCGAGCTGTCAATATTGTATGCGTCCCTTTCAAATCGCAATAATAATTCAGAACTTCCCGTCTGCCATCTGTAGTATTGTATATATAAGTGATTGCCGAGCTGTCAATATTGTATGCGTCCCTTTCAAATCGCAATAAGAATTCTGAACTTCCCGTCTGCCATCTGTAGTATTGTATATATAAGTGATTGCCGAGCTGTCAATATTGTATGCGTCCATTTCAAATCGCACTAATGCTGAATAACTTCCGGCTGTCATCTGTAGTATTATATATATAAGTGATTGCCGAGCTGTCAATATTGTATGCGTCCCATTAAAATCGCACTAATACTGAATAACTTCCGGCTGTCATCTGTAGTATTGTGTATATAAGTGATTGCCGAGATGTCAATATTGTATGCGTCCCATTCAAATCGCACTAATGCTGAATAACTTCCGGCTGTCATCTGTAGTATTGTGTATATAAGTGATTGCCGAGATGTCAATATTGTATGCGTCCCTTTCAAATCGCAATAATAATTCAGAACTTCCCGTCTGCCATCTGTAGTATTGTATATATAAGTAATTGCCGAGCTCCATAAAGTAAAAATTAGCCTTTATTTTCCAAATTAAAATGCAAACATGATACACACACAGAAAGTATCAGGTTTTACGCGTTTCGGCTGGTGCCGTACTCATAAACCTGATTAGGCACAGGTGAGTGCCCGCTTAAAAAGGTTACAAAAAAGATGGTTATTGGTTGGTGTTCAGCACACCCCTGTTAACCATTGAAGTACTGAAAGCACACAATGAATTAGTCGCTTTAGATAAAAGTAAGGAGATGGAAATATGCAAAAAAATAAAATAATATATGCAATACTATGCAATACTGTATGCAGGGGTCTGAAATTAACAGATAAGATAGACAGATCACATCAAGTTGCCACAACATCACAGGTTTTTCGTGTGGCCAAAAAACACAAGGGAGGTGGGGGGAAACAGGCATATGCACCCAAACACAGGTACACTCTGAGGGACCCCAAACAAATAAAATAGCGACCTCCAGTAGTGTCATAAACTTGTCCTCACATACACTTAACAAAGCTGAACTTAAGATTCTAGAATTGGGTTTGGGCTTTTGCCCAAACAGGAAATTTAATCTTTTCCAAACCATAATCGATCTGAATCGATTTATAGGAAAAATCACTTTAAACAAACACTTTGAGATGACAGCTAAAACTGATGACACCAGACCTAGTATATGCAATAGCACTAATCCCACAAATTTGCCATCTCTTACTTTCCAAGAAGCATGTAGTTTAACATCATTGGAAAGTTTAGAGAGGGAGTCTGCAGTACCTAGCACAATAACTGACAAAAAATTCCCACAGAGGAAAGTTGCTTCCAATTTTTACCCAATACATAATAGAGGAAAATCACTTGAGGTATTCCATACACGAGTAGTGGATGACCTGAAGAAACTCAGTGCACCCACTGCTCCTGTCACACACAATCTTTCCAAAATGGAGAAAGAAGCCATCCTCTCAATACAAAATAATGCCAACATTGTGATTAGGCAATCAGACAAAGGAGGCAGTGTGGTGGTACTCAACCGATTGGATTACGTTAATGAGGCATTGCGCCAATTAAATGACCACAATACATATTCTATTGTGGATCAAAATCCAACAAAACGTTTCCAATATGAGCTTGGGCAGATGTTGGATGATGGGGTTGATCTAGGAATCTTTGATCAACACACAGCGGATTCCTTATATGTTACGCACCCGATCATCCCCATCTTCCACCACCTGCCCAAGGTCCACAAGAGTGTGTCTAATGTAAAGGGTCGCCCCATCGTATCAGGAATTGGTTCTCTTTTAGAACCCTTGTGTGACTGGTTGGATGGGGTATTGCAGCCATATGTTTTGGCCTTGCCAAGTTACATTCGTGACACCTCACATGTTTTGAGTATGCTGGAGTGTATTGAGTGGCATGCACATTACAGCTGGTTGACCATTGACGTGGTTTCTCTATACTCCACCATACCCCATGACATGGGCCTGAGGGCCATTGAATTTTTTCTACAGTCTAGTGCTGATATGTCATCAGAAAACATAAGATACATCTTACGAATTACCCAGTACTTACTAGAGCATAACTACTTCTGCTTCGAGGGGGTTTTTTATCTCCAAAAACAAGGCACAGCCATGGGGGCCAAGTTTGCCCCCTCATATGCGAACCTGTATATGGGCTGGCTTGAACAGTTTTTCATCTATGGAGGGGATAGCCCCCTCGGAGCAGAGGTAGTTTTTTACCGTCGCTTCATAGACGACCTGATTTTTATCTGGTCGTCGGGTGAAGAAAAGGCTAAATCATTCTTTGGGTTTCTAAATGAAGCCAGTCACGGTTTAAAGTTTACATATGAGTGGCATCACTCTATGGTGAATTTCCTGGATGTCACACTAATTGGAAATTCTGTGACACATAAGATTGAGTCCAAATTATACAGGAAACCCATCTCAGGAAACACAATTCTCCACCATAAAAGTGGACACCCACCACATGTATTCAGTGGCATCGCAAAAAGTCAGTTCCTGAGGGCTAGAAGAGTTTGCAGCAATGACAAAGACTTTCAGGCGGAAACCAAAGACATAAAACAGAGACTCAAGAATAGGGGTTATCCCTCAAAACTATTGGACAGTGTAGCCAAAAAAGTAGTCACAGTAGAAAGAAACCCAAACAACCAACAGCATCAAGTGAAAGAGCAAGATAGACCACTTACCTTTATCACCCAATACTTCTCAGACTATTCTGCTGTATGTAACATCATTAGGAAATATTTTCCTATTCTATTGGGTGATGTACACTTAAAAACAACAGTAGAAAAGGGGTTCAGATGTGTTTACTCGAAGAATTTGTCTTTGGGCAACCTTCTGTCCCCGAGTCTCTTACCATCGGAAAAAGGGAACAGAAGTTCCTGGTTACAAGTCAATGGCACATACAAATGTGGTGACCATAGGTGTAAGGCATGTGACAACGTTGTTGAGAGCAGAGACTTCTTCTCATGCTCAACAGGAGAAAAGTATCTTTCAAAGGGATGCATTAAATGCTCCAGTGTCTATGTCTTGTACCTCATAGAGTGCGAGGAACATTCGAAACAGTACGTTGGAATGACAAGTAGGGAGGTCCGGACAAGGATTAGAGAGCATCTCGGTTACATCAAATATGATAAACCGTGTTCGGCACTCTCACGACACTTTATTGAGGTACATGACAAGGACACCAGATCTTTTAGATGGTGAGGAATTGAAACCATCAAATTGCCCCCCAGAGGA
Organism: Bombina bombina; assembly: GCF_027579735.1. Classification (NCBI taxonomy): domain Eukaryota; kingdom Metazoa; phylum Chordata; class Amphibia; order Anura; family Bombinatoridae; genus Bombina; species Bombina bombina. Next base: position 62,033,449 of record NC_069503.1, read on the forward strand.
GGGAATAAGGATGAAATTTTGGCCAGGCAGGAGGTGTACTGGATCATGAAGTTGAACACTCAGATACCACGTGGATTTAATTCTGAGTTTGACATCATCAACCATTGGAAATAATGATTGGCTTCATGGTCCAGTGCACCTCTTACAAGTTTATTTCTATGGAAAGCACATGTTGTGGGTCTAAACTTTCACGAAAAGACTAGCTTAGAATAAAAACATTAGTATTACACTTATATATTTCTTCTAAATAATATGCCGTAATCTTAACAATAGGTTTATAATTTTATAGGGATATTAGAAGAGTCATGTACTATCTTCTACTGTTTGGGCATGTTTATTTACTAACAATTAGTATAAGTTTAAATGAAATGTTTAATAAGTAAACTTTGACTTTTTCCTATGTTCTTATTACACAGTTGCTTATGCTCAGAACAATGTTAGATTAGAAAGCATTTATTGTTTTTAACCAATAATGTGTCTAGCTTAAGATATATATATATGCACCAGAAGTTTGCTTTATTATGCTTTATTATACTTGTATTACCATCTTATTATCTAAACAATCTTTTTGTTTTGTAACCATAGCAACAAATAAGTTAGTCTTTTACCCATAATCAACATGTATTCCACAGCTTATATATATGTGTATTAATATTGAATGCACTGGCCATCTATCACCTGTCTATCTTATCTGTTAATTTCAGACCCCTGCATACAGTATTGCATAGTATTGCATATATTATTTTATTTTTTTGCATATTTCCATCTCCTTACTTTTATCTAAAGCGACTAATTCATTGTGTGCTTTCAGTACTTCAATGGTTAACAGGGGTGTGCTGAACACCAACCAATAACCATCTTTTTTGTAACCTTTTTAAGCGGGCACTCACCTGTGCCTAATCAGGTTTATGAGTACGGCACCAGCCGAAACGCGTAAAACCTGATACTTTCTGTGTGTGTATCATGTTTGCATTTTAATTTGGAAAATAAAGGCTAATTTTTACTTTATGGATATTGGGATCGACCTCCTTTTTTCTCATTTGATTACCCTCCAAGGATTACAAGGAATCCTTTTCTGATACCCTCTATCCTTCAGCATCTTAGAGGCAACCAAGGGCGGACAAAGTGCTCTTTTCATTTTTGGAGAAAACACAGCAGCTTTAGTGATACCTTTTTCAAAAAGACGTTTCCTTGCATATGATTGGCTGACCACCCAGCATTCGACCCAACATACGGATTCCCATTGGATGTCTGCACCTGGAGGCAGACCGGAACCAGTTTAACGAGGAGCCGCGCAGCTGAGGTGCTTGCAGACGCAGTACCTGACGAGTAGCGGCTGTATCGAGTGACCATTCCTTGGGAGGTGACGAGTAGTTGGAGCGCCTGGACGGCTCCATTTCCGCACACAGTGGATACTCGTCTGACGGAGTTTACTTGGTCGCAGCGGGTGAGTCCTTACATTGCATTAACTAAGGATTTCGTCTGTTACAAGCTTGACAAGGGGTTATATCCTGATTATCACTGAAGACTGTTATATACAAGGCTGTGAACACGCTCATTACAAATTAATCAGCTTACCTGGGTTAAAACACAGTATTATCCTTCTTTTATAATTGCCGAGCTGTCAATATTGTATGCGTCCCTTTCAAATCGCAATAAGAATTCTGAACTTCCCGTCTGCCATCTGTAGTATTGTATATATAAGTGATTGCCGAGCTGTCAATATTGTATGCGTCCATTTCAAATCGCACTAATGCTGAATAACTTCCGGCTGTCATCTGTAGTATTATATATATAAGTGATTGCCGAGCTGTCAATATTGTATGTGTCCCATTAAAATCGCACTAATACTGAATAACTTCCGGCTGTCATCTGTAGTATTGTGTATATAAGTGATTGCCGAGATGTCAATATTGTATGCGTCCCATTCAAATCGCACTAATGCTGAATAACTTCCGGCTGTCATCTGTAGTATTATATATATAAGTGATTGCCGAGCTGTCAATATTGTATGCATCCCATTAAAATCGCACTAATACTGAATAACTTCCGGCTGTCATCTGTAGTATTGTGTATATAAGTGATTGCCGAGATGTCAATATTGTATGCGTCCCATTCAAATCGCACTAATGCTGAATAACTTCCGGCTGTCATCTGTAGTATTGTGTATATAAGTGATTGCCGAGATGTCAATATTGTATGCGTCCCATTAAAATCGCACTAATGCTGAATAATTTCCGGCTGTCATCTGTAGTATTGTATATATAAGTGATTGCCGAGATGTCAATATTGTATGCGTCCCATTAAAATGGCACTAATACTGAATAACTTCCGGCTGTCATCTGTAGTATTGTGTATATAAGTGATTGCCGAGATGTCAATATTGTATGCGTCCCTTTCAAATCGCACTAATGCTGAATAACTTCCGGCTGTCATCTGTATTATTGTAGATATAAGTGATTGCCGAACTATCAATATTGTATGCGTCCCATTCAAATGGCACTAATACTGAATAACTTCCGGCTGTCATCTGTAGAATTATATATATAAGTGATTTGCGATCTGACAATATTTATTAATTGTCCCATTCAAATCTCCCTAATAATGCTGTTCCAAACTGTTATTTACGTATATATGTTGTATTGTAGTATTGAGTGTTAAAGTTCAGAAAGGGGCGGTACAGTCGTGAATCTGTGATGTGTATGGTTGAATCTTCTAATGACGTCATGATATTATTAACCTGCCTATGTAGTTCAGAAATCCTCATTGTGTTGTTGTATTGTGCTACATTGTTATTGTGTGCTGAATAAAATCTAAATGTGTGCTTTGTGGTTGCGTGATGGGTGATGCGTGTTATGTACATGTACGTATATATTGTGATTGTGTCCCACATATGCTGACTTCTATATAGCGGTCTGGCATTGTTGTTCCTTCCCATAAAGTGACATCTGTAATCTGGTGTAATGATGTTCTTCTTGTACGTAATTCCTAATGGTATATTGTGATGGAATCATGATGTTAAAAGTACAGTAAAATCCATATGTTCTGTTTTGTGATTCCTATAGAGAATGTAATGTGTTTTTCCCCCATCATTTGAATGCACATGTATGAGTGAATGGTAAAAGTAATGTATGTGCATCCATGACTGATCATGTGTTAAGCCTATGTAGATATGCTGTTGCTGCAAGCATATGAGTTGAATAAATGAAATGTAATAATAAAGGTAAATGAGAAGTGTTTCCCATTGTGTACTGTTTGTGAATCCTGAAAAGTTTAATTTATTTTTGTGTCCGTTTAAATGTAATATTTTGAACAAAAAATGTTTGCTACTAGTGATGTTGATTTGTAGTTGATGTAATATAAAAGTCTGAAACAATTTAATGGTGTTGTGAATATTCAATAAGTACAATCCATAAGTCCACCATATGGAAATAGTCATTTCTTGATCTATTTGTCATAGCTGGGTCTAACGCATAAAAGCATGTATTTTCTAGCGCTGGTATTTGGAGTTTTTCGGTTTACGCTATTTGCGTGCGTTAGGGAAATGTGTGTTTCGCGTGCACGAGCACGTCTTCCCCATAGAAGTCAATGGAGGCTCTAAAATTTGGTAATTTTTTTTTTCAAAGACTGGTTTTCCTCGTAAAGTGAGTGACGTCATGAGCTTGTGTGAAAAAGTAACTAAATCGTGTTGTTTTTGTAATAAATAACTTTTTTGTGTATGTCATGTGGTGTATATTGTTTGTATGCATCGATGAGTGTATATTTGTGATAATCTTATTAGTTAGATGTAGGTATATGAGGGTCTTTTCCCGTGTGTCAATGTAAGTCAATGGGAAAATGGATTTGTGTTGTTTTTTTTCAAACACCCGAGATCTCGCAACTTTGATCCTTTGTATTTTGATGAAAAATTATTAAATCTTAAAAATAAATATAGTGTAGTGTTTGTATGAGTGTAAGTGTACTTTGTGTAATATTTGTTTTGTGATTCGTGAATGTTTATTTTGTCGGTATATGTTAACTACTGGGTCTGAGCTGTCGGTAGAAATTTGAGCGTTGGGTGATTTTTGAGTATCGGTAAATGAACTCTAAATACCGGAGTCCGTAAGAAACCAGCGTTAGGGGCCTCTAACGCTGGTTTTCATGGCTAACGCCAAACTCCAAATCTAGGCCTTATATTGTTGCGCCTGGACCTGTCCTTCACGTCTGCGAGTTTGAACTCCAATTGTGAAATTTGTTCAGCGAGGTTTTCAGAATATGTCAGTAGGCTGGATTGATCTACAATGATATCATCCTGTTTGCGCTCCAACGCTTCAACTCTCTCTCCAATTTCAGAGATCTCCTTCAACTCAGCCGAGCTTCCTTGGATCTCCTGGGTAATAGAACGGGTCTGAGTGGCTAGCAGCTTCTTCAGTGTGGACTCCGTAATGAAGTGCTGTGAAGCAGCAATAGAGTGTGTACTAGACAGGGACTCCTCAACTTTAGAATCTGGGTCGCTCATCTCTCTGCTAGGTTCAAAAGTCGACTCTTTGGCCTGTGAAAAGTGATCAAACACTGTTTTTTGTGTTTAAATAATTTTTATTAGGTACATTGGTATTACAACATATCAAGATTTTCTGAAAACATTAAATAATTATTATGCAAATAGATTTGACATATTTCAATCAGTGACCTAACTTTTATGAATTTTCAAATGCATAAAAAAATATAGAAGATATAACATTATAACAATAATTGAAAATACCTGAGAATAAGGGAGTTTGATGGGTTAGATGAAGCGAAAGAATAGGGAAGTTAGGGAAGGGGGTTAGGGAAAGTATCCTATTTCACATAGCGTATTGGAAAGTATAGGGTATCACTCCTATTACCATGATGTAATGCAGAACTTAGTCACATTCTCAGTTGGTTATAGCTATGAGTACAGAGTTGATTAACAATGATAGTGTTAGGTTCTCAGACATTACTGTATATTCCTTGTTTCCAAATAAATAATATATTAGTTATCAAGTCTTGTTTACCCTGTAAGCAATAGTGCATTTTCTCTAAAGAAATAACATGGGATATTTCTGACCTCCACTGTGTTATTGTAGGTGTTTCTTGTGTCTTCCACAATCTGGGGATCAGTCTCTTGGCACATGTCAGCATAATAAGAAGAAGCTTTTTGCGATAGATACATGGGATCTTAGGGATATGGCTAAGAAGAATAATTTGTGGCGTGAGAGTGATGTTTGTGCCCAAAGTATTGTTCGTAATTTGTTCTACCTGTTGCCAGAATTCCCCTAGTCTCGGACAGGACCACCATATATGAGCCATAGTCCCCACTTCTCCACATCTTCTCCAACAACTGGAGGAAGCTGTAGGGTATATAGTTCATAGTCTCTGTGGCGTTAAATACCATCTAGCTATAATTTTGTAATTCAGCTCAGACATAGTCAGGGAGGTGGAGGAAGAGTAAGTGAGTCGGAAACAACGTTTCCAATCTTCTACTTCTAATTCACATAACAGCTCCTCAGTCCACCGCACCAAGTATGTTGGGCGTTTCTCAGGGAAGGAGCTCCTAAGCATTCTATAGATCATAGAAAGATGCGCTTTAGTAATATTCGGGTTTATACACAGCTGTTCGAAAGGTGTTAGAGGTCTGATTAATTCTGTCTTATGTGGGCTGTTGTTGATGGCATGTCTAATTTGTAAATATGCAAACCAGCTATGAAATGGGGAACCTAATTCTTCTTTAAGTAAAGTTCTATCTTTGATCCCTAGTGGGTCAGTCATTAAGTATATTGGAAGATTCTGCAGAAGCTTATTGGTATTAGTATGAGTGAAAAGGCTATGTTTCAAGAATTAGTGATTCCAAAGCAAGGGAGTTAGAGGGGTTATTATCGTTGACACTCCTTTTATATGCGAAATGACGTAGTCCCACGTCTTAAGGGTGGCCCTAGTGTAGTCATTACGGTAAGCGGCAGAGGGCCTAGAATCCTTAGGGAGCCAGGGCAAGTCTCTCAAATGTTTGACATGGGATAGATGACTCTCTATCTGTACCCAGAGATTTGAGGGGGGTGAGTGATTCCAGGAAACTATTCTAGCTAAATGTGCTGCTCTGTAGTAATTGACCACATTAGGGATATTAAGACCCCCGTCCTCTTTGCTAAGGTATAAGGTTTGTTGGGCGATTCTGGGGCGTTTATAAGACCAGATAAAGGAGTTTATCAGCTTTTGTTGTGTTTTAAGGTAAGAAGTAGGCAGGGCCATTGAAAGTGTCTGAAATAGGTATAGATATTTAGGTATTATCATAATTTTTACTGTGTTAATCCTACCGAGCCAGGATAGATGTCTCTGTCTATGCCAAGATTCCAGCAAGTTTTTAACACTTGATTGGAGAGTTCCATAGTTATCGGAGAATAGCTTATGTGTGTCTTTTGGTATTATTAGGCCCAGATATTTAAGCTTGTCTGTGATATCGAATTTCGTGCATTGTGCTATTGTACTTAATTCTATGGATGTTAAGTTAAGTTAAGTGGCATCAGTCCTGATTTTTCCATGTTAATGGAGAAATTAGAGACCTGCTTATAATTCTCCAACGTCTCAATCAAGATAGGTAAAGTAGTTGTTGGTGATTGTAAGGTAAAAATTATGTCGTCCGCAAATAAAAGACATTTCTGGGTGATGGGACCATACTTTAAGCCTAGGATACGAGGGTTGCTTCTAATTTGTAACGCCAAAATTTCCACTGTAAGGGCAAACAATAGTGGTGAAAGTGGGCATTCCTGATGGGTTCCATTAGAAATGTAAAAGGATGGAGAAGTGGTGTTATTTATTTTAACTCTTGCACTAGGATTGTGATAGAGGGCTTGTACTCTGGTGATAAATGTATTGGAGAAGCCAAATTTTGACAGGGCATTCCACATAAATTGCCAATCTACCCTGTCAAAAGCTTTCTCAGCGTCTGTAGAAAGCAAAACTAGGGGGGTGTGGTTGTCATGAGCACTTTTTATAGAGTGTAGCAATCTGGTGGTGTTATCTTTTGCTTTGCGTCCCCTAATAAAGCCTACTTGGTCTGGGTGAATAATTTTAGGTAGAACTATGACCATCCGATTCGCGAGGATTTTAGCATAAATTTTTACGTCGATATTTATTAGTGATATTGGCCTATAGTTACCTACAAGGTCTGTTGTTTTACCTGGTTTTGGAACAACCGTAATTAAAGCCTCTAACAGAGAGCTAGGGAGGGTATTACCTTGGTCGATGTCTATGAATAGTGAGTGGAGATGAGGGCATATCTGCTCTTGAAGGAGTTGGTAGAATTTTGCTGTGAGTCCATCAGGACCCGGCGATTTACCGTTAGGTAAGGATTTAATTACCAAAACAATGTCTTGTAGTGTTATAGGTGAGTCTAGGATTTGTCTATCTTCTTTTTTCCACAAAAAATTTAGATTTGGTAGTCAAATTCCTCATGTGAGCTTTTTGTAAAAGAAATTTAAGTTTTCTCTTGCTTCATTTACTTTAGAAAGTTTTGATATAGATTTGGGGTCATCTTTATGCGCAGTCTCCTGTGCAGCCAGATCATTTATCAGTGAGGAGAATTGGGCTGTATATGCATTACTTTGTTTAGCATTGTGTTTTATCAATATTCCTCGAATAAAACATTTATAGGCTTCCCAATTATTTGCAATTGATGTGTCTTCAGGTTTGTTTAGAGTAAAATATTCCTCTGAATTTTTTTTAATTTCATCTACTGTCGCTTGGTCAGTAAGCATGGAGTCGTTAAGTCTCCAATTAAATGTATTACGTGGTTTATTAGACCAGTTGAATATGGTAGACACCATGCTATGATCAGACCAAGAGGTATGGGAAATTTTTGAATAAATAAGATCTGATAATAGGGTTTGACTGCAAAGGATGTAATCCAATCTGGAATAGGAGTGTTGTGGGTGGGAGAAAAATGTATAATCTCTTTTATTGGTATATACTATTCTCCAGGTGTCAAATAGATTAAGGGATTGTAAGGCTGCACAATTGCTCTTCACAACGCTGTTGCGTAAATAAGACTTTCCATTGAACGTGTCCAATACCGGATTCAAAGGGAAATTGAAATCTCCCCCTAGTATAGTTGGGCCCTTAGCAATATCTACTATTGTATTGATCAAGGATTTATAGAAATAGGGAGTAGGTTTATTTGGGGCGTATATATTAGCTAGAGTGATTGGAGCACCATAGCATAGCCCAACTAATATCAGAACCCTACCTTCCTTGTCTGTATGTTTTTGCAGGAGTTCAAAGGGTAGGTTGTGTCTAAAAGAGATGCTTACTCCATTTTTCCTACGAGGGCTGGAGTTACAGAAATGTTGGTCATAGTATCTTTTAGATAGTGTAGGTTCATTAGCTTTTTTAAAGTGGGTTTCTTGTGTCATGATAATATCTACCTTCCTTTTGTGGAAGTCGTGAAAAGTTATAGAGTGCTTTTCCGCTGATAGAAAGCCCCTGACATTCTGAGTGGCAATGTGGAGTGAGCCTACTTTCTGACATGTTGGATGAGACATTACAATATACGGTGTCCTATCGTATTACGTGATGAGGCTAGATTGTGTTGACTAGGATACTTGAGTAAAGAAGAATGGACTAGTTAGGGAATAGGGTAGTCAAATAATAAATGGGAAGAAAAAAATAATATATATGTAGCTAAAAGTTAGGTATATTGAAAAAGGAAAAGAAAATTGTTCAGAACTATTCTAGTTCAAAGGCTGTGATGGTACTTAGGTCACAAAAATCTATATGAAACGCTAAAAAAAGAGTAACTAGTAACTAGTAACTTGGGAGCTTTTTTACAGACCGGGTGCCGTAAACATCTATAAGGTTAAATATGCTATTTATATATTTAGTGTAGATTTCTTATCTTGGGAGAGCTATTTATAGGGCTTTAAGTTAGTCGTGAGATTTTTAAATTATCTTTGGGGTTAGTCCGAAAAAATCTTGCTACTCTGACCTGTTTTATAGTTGTGGGGCTAGTAAAATATTCTAGAGAGAAGTGTAAGTTACTCCTGTAAATGAATATTACTTAAAGTACCTACCAAGATTAATCTAAGAGGTGTGAGCTAAAACATATAAGCATTAGGGAGAATTATATAACCATCAGATATTTAAATTAAGTGGCATCCTTTCCTCCACTAGTGACTTATTGGTTTTTGAGGGTGGAACTATTATGTGGATAGTTTTTGTTAGGATTCCATACAAATCTACTAGAGAGCAGATAGATTTAAAAGTTCTAAGAAACATCTTATATCATAAACAAGTGCATAGTCAGTGCAATACAAAACAATCTTAGGTAAATATGTAATAACAAACATTATAAGATAAATTATTATAAGCATTAGCATTTATCTTATCACTGATATATATCCTAAGACGAGGATACATTTATATGAAAACATTGGTAAATCAGTTGACTAGTTTCCAATACTTAATCAGTTAGCAGACCTAGTTAGACTAGTCAGTTTTATATTAGTAGCAATCCTTTAGACTATATTAACTAAAAAAACAAAACATGAACAGTGCAACTTCAGATTTAATAACTATCTGTAAAGAAGTATGCTAAATTTCAACATTAAACTGAAAACATTTCACACAACTCGCCTTACAGTTGAAGTATTAAGTCCTTCCTAGTTTGGAAGAAAACTGATTCCCCTGGTGTGGGTGAATAGAAGGGCTAGTCTCTTCGTCTTAGAGGTCTGTATTTCCACTTTGCAGTAGGTATATCCGAAGATACATATACCTCAGGTCTATCAGGTAACAGACTATGAGTACTGGCCCCTTACAGAGAGAAAAAAGAATAAAAGTGGTAATCTATAGTTACTCATCTAGGAGTCTCTGTGTCCATTTCTTCACTATTGAGCTGGGTTACTTGTCTACGTTTGTTCTGTTTGGAGGGAACATCAGGTCCTGGTCGTCTCTGAGGTTTGGGGCTGTCCTGCCCATTTTGCTGCTTGTGTGGTAGATGAGAATCTCTGTTATCAGATTGTGGTATATTCAGTAGATTACAAAACCTGTTGACTTCGGATAAAGAGTTGCATTCTATTTTCTTTCCATTTCTCATCACTATCACGGATGTGGGGAAGCCCCATCTGTAAGGGATATGCAGTGCACGTAGATGAGACGTTAAAGACTGATATTCTCTTCGTTTTTGCAATGTTCGTAGAGATAGGTCCTGGTAGACTGTATTTTTTGCCCCTGAAAGTTTATTATTTGTCTCTTTCTGGTTATGTTATATATCTCCTTCTTTTTGCCTATAGCTTTGGAAATGAACTATTATATCCCTTGGTGGGGACTCATCTGGTGGTCTCGGGCGAAGTGCACGGTGTTCTCTATCTAATGGGATGGTAATGTTCTTGTCTGTGTTGTCTCCCAGAATTTCAATGAATAGGGCCTGCAAATAGTCCTGGATTTCATTATTTAGAACTACTTCTGGAATTCCTCGGAAGCGGAGATTACCTCTCTTAGAACGATTCTCCAGATTGTCTATTTTATCCTCCAGTTCAGTCATAAGCTGCTGTTGTTTTGCCTGGTTGGAGGAGAAGCTCGCCAGCTTCTGTGATACTACGAATTCGTGCTCCTCTAGAGTATCGACTCTATGACCTAAATCGCTGATTTCCTTCTTCAGGTAAGCACACTCATCTTTAATACAGGATTTAACCTGCTCAATCAAGGCTGCTATAGCTTTATAGGTGATTGGGGTTTCATCGTCTTGTTCCTGTGTTGTAGATGATTCATAGCTAGTAGTAGCTGTTGAGGTATCCTGATCTTCTTCAATGGAATTCTGTAGAGAATCAGCATCTTTACTTTTAGGCGTTTGGTCTGTTTGTTTAAAGAAAGCATGCACTGCTCCCTGATTGGATTGGAGAGGTTTCTGTGGTTTGTCTTGTCTTGTATTCTTCCTCTGTGACATATTGACAAATGGGTATATCTCTACTACAGAGATAGCTTAAACTCAAAGTAAGTAAATACGTGTAGATAAATGAATGTATGTACCCCCAGGGGATTGTGCCCTCACAGGGCGATCATGGAAAAAGGTTAATGGGTTATGACCCGTCACCACTCTGTGTGACGGGAAAGGGAGTGGGGGTACACGTTTAGTAGCCTGAAGATGTGGCACCTCAGAGTGCAACAGAATTGCTATAACAGTGTTTAAGTTTTATACCAAACAGTATGAGAATGTAAATGGTAGTATTCTTCATGCAGCAAGTTACAAGATGTGTTCAAACAGTTCACAGATTCTAGGTGGCTAACGCCAGCTAAAACAATCTTATAAATGGTGGTTCAGTATACTGTTATAGCAGGTAACTAGCTATTATGAGCTCCCCCTTGTAAATCTATAGCATTGGGTACCTTGTGAGGTCTGGGCTTATTTGTGCCTCCGATGTTATCTCTCAGTACATGCAGAAGCTGTTTGCTATTTGTTTACATATATTTTAAACAGGCACCATTTTGTCTCCTAGATGCGCTATTATTAAGGTCAGGTTACATATTTACAGGCTTTGGTGCTCAAATCAACTCTTTTAAACCTGTGCTAAAGCTTTGTTATTCAGTCTCTAAATTTGCTTGTCTCCAAAGTTGATAGCGAGTTAAAGAATTATTGCTGCATAATTTGTGCCTTACCGGTCACCGGACACAGCTGGAAGGGAGATGTTCTTGCGATGTAAGCGTGTCGCAGATGTGTCCAGTTTCCAGTGCTGGGCGATCCTGATTTCAATCTACTACAGGCATCACCCGCATGGTGTCCCGCTTATGACAGAGAGTGCCATGTGAGTTACCGCCCGCTGCAGATGACGGAACTTCCAGCTGGTCTCAAAGTCAATCTTGTCATGCAACCTCACAAACAGCTGCTTCAGTTTGCGTGTCCGGTCTCCAGGTTAGGCTCCCCACTAATAAAAGCAAAATTCAGCTGCTAATTAGTGTTGAAAACATCCCGGCACCTGGTCTGCGTACAGAGCCTCAGTGTTTTGCGGCCATCATGGTCGGCCGTTCGCCCAAACACTGTTTTTTAAAATTTAGGATTGGACTTGAGGTGCTTCCTGGTGGAATGAGGCATTGTAGATGGTGCTCAGTCACCCGTACAGGAAACTAGTAGCAGGCCGTTATGCAACCAAGAGATATACACACCACTGTTTAAGGAATAAGCTGGTTAAGTGCACACATGCATTGACATTTCTAGTACTACACAAATACCTTTAGAGCGGGGCTAGGCAGTTTGTCACGATAAAAGCTACATCGCAATGTCAATAGTCTACCATTTCCTTATAGGGAACACACAAGGTAAAGGGACTTGGTGAGTGAGCTGATACGGGACTGGTAAAAATGGGCAGCTAAGGATACTATGATCCTAATCCCTGTCAGCGCACAGAGTTTTTCACTCAACAAGGGCCAAAAGGACCCCTCTCGACTCGGGGAACAGGGGATACGACCCGAAGGAAGGGGAAAGGGAAGTGGAAGTGATCAACCAAGACTAGCTGGGCCGGAAAGGGAGAGTCTCGAGGGGATCACACTTATTACAGTACACCAAGAAAAATTACAGTTTTAAGCACAATGGAAATAAGTGACATCAGCCTTTGTGGAGGGGTGCTACTGGCAATTCCGTGGGGAGGACAGGGCCTTATGTGACCAAACGCGGGAGAATATTGTAGATAATCACTCTTAAATATATTGTGAAAAAAGTCTCATGTATGAGGGCCCTAAATGGACCCAAATGTGAACAGAGGGAGTCTGTATTATTAGTAAGAGTGAGTACCCCCAGCCCTATGGGAGGATCTGTAAAGTTCTCAAGTGGTGAGGTTGGCTGAATGGGGGAGAAAAGTGATAGTCCCAATAGAGTCCCCAGTAAAAATAGTGGGTCAATAGGAGCGCTCCACTGTTGGTGCTATAAGTTAGAATGGATATGCCCAATTTCTGGCCCAAAAAATGTACAATGTGAGCTTGCACCCTACGTAAAATAAGGCTGATGTGGTAAGGGAAGGAAACGTGGGCTAATGACGTATGCTATAAACAGGATCCCTGTGAAAGAAACGTTCAGGTTAAATTAAGAACACTACACTCTGGATATAAAATCCAGAGACACCTGAGCTGACGCAGCAGCCTTAGAAAATATGAATAAATAAAAATATACATATATTATTTTTATATATATATATATATATATATATATATATATATATATATATATATATATATATATATATATATATTTTCACTTTTTTTTCAGATTAGAGTCCAGACCCCAAGTCACATCCAGGGGGTCCAATGAGCACTACTAAATGTACTGCTAGGATGTGGTTGGAAGATGCAAAGTCTCCTATAAAGTGTCCCAGTAGAATCAATTATCTGTGAGCCCTTGTCAACAGTGGGTATTGAAATTTAGATCAAAAGTAGATTCTGGGCCCTCAACTCCCTCCCCTAAACAGAAAGCCAGGTTATCCCTCCACAAAGTATATATTGCAGCCAAAATGGAGGTGAAGCTCCGGGGTGGGCCCAGGGGTGTGGGGTTATGGATGAGTATAGTGAGACAACCAGTACTGTATGTTTGGCAAAGGACTTATTTCTGTTTCAGGTGGTAAAGGAATGTCTCCACCAGATAGGGCATATAGGAGAGTCAGGGTCCAGATGTGCTGAGGCCTGTAAGTATCCCAAAAGATGCAGTACAAAGAAGGATAAAGTAAGGGCCCAGCGATTGCTATGTGCAACTATTATTTTGCTGCTGCTTGGGGCAATTAGGCTTCGGTGTGTGCAGGGGCAGAGGAGGCAAGTCTCAGCTGCGTGAGGTAGTAAAGTAGAAAGCTTACCTCCTGAGGCCTTGTGGTCCTCCCAGTCTTCTCCTGTATCAGTCAGGCGGCTCCCCAGGGGGTTGAAAACAGATAAAGGAAGATCCCGAGTGTAGGCACCGTGATACCAGTGAGAGCAGCCTCTATGCAGCGTGTGTCCTCAATGTCAGGACAGCCGGTACAGTGGAGAGGTGTATAGGCCCAAGATGGCCGCTGCTCGCGCACTTTTAGGTGATGAGGTAAGTGGGATATTTTCTTCTCCCAATGCAGGATTGGACACACGGTGCCCTAGATGCCTCCCAGAACTCCTCCTCATGAAGTCTGACCTCAGTGTGCCCCCAGGGCTCTGCAGGCACTTCTGAGTTCGGTCCGTTGCGCCTCTCGTCCACCTCCGAGGCGTGGGTAAGCGGCTGCAGTAAGAGGCATTCAGGAAATTTTCTGGCTACCTGCCTGACACCAAACAAGTAGGTAGGTGTTCCGGAGCGGATCCCCGACCCTCCGGGGCAGAGTGTAGTAGATAGGCGGGTGCAGAGTAGTGGCGGTAGAAGGCAGGATAAAGGAGACGCTGCGTAGTCCTGATACAGTGCCAGCTGGTCCCCGGTAGTTGTTATGGGGAAAGTGTCCCTTGACTGGGTCTTCAGTTAAGAGAGGCCTCTAGATCTCCGGAGCGGAGCCCCGACCCTCCGGAGAGCTGGATCCCCCGTGGCCACACTCAGTACACGCACCATCAAGTGGAAATAGTTGGCACAAGGACTGCGTGCAAAAGTTCAGAAATATGGTCAATAGGTCCTTGGGCACCTAATGCCTCAGGTGAAAGTATATAAAAGCACAAAACTTCAGGTTTAGTCGCCAAAGAATAATGGCTAGATTTAGAGTTTGGCGTTTGCCGTCAAAACCAGCGTTAGGGGCTCCTAACGCTGGTTTTGGGCTACCGCTGGTATTTAGAGTCGTGTAGGAAAGGGTCTAACGCTCACTTTGCAGCCGCGACTTTTCCATACCGCAGATCCCCTTACGCCATTTGCGTATCCTATCTTTTCAATGGGATCTTTCTAACGCTGGTATTTAGAGTCTTGGCTGAAGTGAGCGTTAGAAATCTAATGACAAAACTCCAGCCGCAGCAAAAAGTAAGGAGTTAAGAGATTTCAGAGCTAACGCCGGTTCATAAAGCTCTTAACTACTGTGCTCTAAAGTACACTAACACCCATAAACCACCTATGTACCCCTAAACCGAGGCCCCCCCACACACCGCCACCACTCTATTAAAATCTTTTAACCCCTAATCTGCCGACCGCACACCGCCGCAACCTACGTTATCCCTATGTACCCCTAATCTGCTGCCCCTAACACCGCCGACCCCTATATTATATTTATTAACCCCTAATCTGCCGCCCCCAACGTCGCCGCCACCTACCTACAATTGTTAACCCCTAATCTGCCGACCGGACCTCACCGCTACTATAATGAAGTTATTAACCCCTAATCCGCCTCACTAACCCTATAATAAATAGTATTAACCCCTAATCTGCCCTCCCTAACATCGCCGACACCTAACTTCAAGTATTAACCCCTAATCTGCCGACCGGACCTCACCGCTACTATAATAAATGTATTAACCCCTAAAGCTAAGTCTAACCCTAAAACTAACACCCCCCTAAGTTAAATATAATTTTTTTTTTTTTAATTTAAGTTTTTTTATTGAGGTTATAGTAAAAGTTTCACAACATATTCATCCAATAACAATAATTGCATAATTCTGAAAGATACATCCCTATAGTACAAACACAATCATAAATCAAGGAAAAATGAGCAAGAGACGAATGAGACTGCTAGGGTTAGTCATGTAAAACAGGGATGACATTAACGGAATCTATGTCTGTGCATAAAATAATGAAACCTCAGTTTTATATTTTTACATATAATAAATGTGGCCCACGCCTTACCATAAAGAGAATTTTTAGGTTTGTTTATTCTAATGGGGTTGAGGCAGGTGTGGGGCAGTATTTGTTTGGATGTTCTGAGACCAGAGTGGTCTAGAGAAGGGAAAAAAGAATTCAGCGGGCAAGAGCCGCTCGTGTTAGAAAAGGAAGGGGAGAGAAAGGAGTGAAATGAGGAGCGGAGCCATCTAAGATGCCAAGTTAATAATGTGAATGTGGCTCTCTTAGAAGGCTTATTATATCGTTACAAATTTACAGGTGACTTGAACAGAGGAGAATATTAGTATATACAGAGTGTAGGGGACAACTGCGTGAGCTCCTCTCCTAGGGAAGTGCCAACTCTCGGCGATGTAGGTGAAAGGGATATGAGTATGACCCGCAGGCAACCAGTACCGGCGGGAAAGGGAGAAGAGGAGCTCAGCAAAGACCGGTATTTTGTCCAAACATGAACTTCCAAGCAGGGAGTGTGGTTAATTAGAGACCTAAACACTAGAGGGCCTTGCGGTACGCCCATCACTGTACCTAAGCTTTAGCTACAGCTGTATCTAAATATTAGAGATCTCATATTAGGCTTGGCATGATATGTATGCTGAACCTATATATCAGTGGGCACTGTACTAGGTTTGCTACTATAGACAATTTAGCAGTAGTCAGCTGACCTGAAATGAAAAATAACATGTCGTGTAAGGTTGCATCCCATAAGTTGGGATATACAATTATGTAGTTTCATTGAGACCCTGTATGAGACTTAGTACTATATATAAGTTGTACCTATATCTAAGAGGGCACTGCATAATACTTGTTACTATATACCAGCTGTGCCTGTATACTAAGAGGCACAGTATAAGACCTGGTACTATATCCAAGCTGAGCTGAAATACTAGTGGGCACCATATAAGTCCTATTACTATATACCTTCTGTGCTTATAAACAAGTGGTACTGGGTTAGACTTTGTACTTTAAACAAGTAGTAAAAATCAGCAGACCTAGATGCCTGGGTTATAGACAGTTAGATTCTCCTAGTGACTGCATACTAATCTCTATAGCAAAATGTATAGTAATACAACATCCAGTCCATAGAATAATAGGGTATTTGGTATTTTAGGTTATAGGAGAGCAATCATGTAAGGCATTCTTCAGGATATATCATAACTTTGAATACAAAAAGAAAAAGCACAATAAAGTAACCAAAATTAACATTTCACCTCCTAGCTCTGCTATAGCTATGGGATGGACTAAGTGTGGGATATGTTAAACGAGGCTTTTGCACTGTATATGGTAGCAGGTATGGTGTACTGCAATATTTTTTATAACTTACAGAGCTTGTATGCGTATATATTTTCCTGTACTTATCTAATAGAAAGAGAGTATAACTGTGCATAAATACATATCAATAAAAACACTCGCAAATATGTTAAGCCAGGAACTTAGAGTTATGAACTGCATTACAGTCAGCGTACTGAAAATTAACATTTATACAATGAGCCAATGAAAATGTATATGTTCACAAGAAGACATAAAACATAAGTTCAAGTAACATAACTAACTTAGCAACTATATTAAATGTGGAGGAGAATTGAACTTTAGCACTGTGTCTGTGAGAGGGTATTGTCGCTGATACAGGTTCAGTTCAAGATCCGTTGTAGGGCCTCCTAACTATGCCATGTGGGTGCATAGAGAGGTCAAAAGGATAATCATCCACCCGGGTCAAAAGGGACCCCAAACCGTTCATAGGTACAGTCCATGCTAGTTTTTGGGGATTCCGCCTCCATCTAGACCACTCCGTCCCAGGGGAATAACCCCTGTGTCTGCTCAGCTTCACATGTGGGAGACAATATATGCGGCTCTTCGGTGGCGGCTTGTAATATAGTTCAGCTGTTTTCCTGGGTGCTTTTGACGCTGCCGGACTCTGAAGCTTAAGCTCTGGTTCTGTCGGGAGGATTACAGCTCGTGCGATAGGTTGAGCCTCATCTTCTGCCCACCGATTTTCTCCTGAAACCT
Source organism: Bombina bombina (assembly GCF_027579735.1). Taxonomy (NCBI): domain Eukaryota; kingdom Metazoa; phylum Chordata; class Amphibia; order Anura; family Bombinatoridae; genus Bombina; species Bombina bombina. Next base: position 62,051,183 of record NC_069503.1, read on the forward strand.
CATGCAGCTCAAGATCGTCATGCTGTAGCTGCGTGTTCCACGGGGCCTCCGGTGCGCCATTAGGAGAGAAGGGATCGGCTGATAGGAGGGAGGGGGCACTTACTGCGGTCTGAAGAGCGGCTACACAGCTCATATGGTGCTGGTCTAGACGATTAGACATATCATTCAACATAGATATGACCAGCCTTAAGGTGTTAGTCGTGAATACTGCCTCGTGGGTATCCTCCATGTTGTTATAGAGGGCCGGCCTAGTCCGATGGTAACATAAAAGCGGCTGGTAGTGTGTAGAAGTTAGGTTCCTGTATCGACTTGAGCCGTATTAGCTCTGTAGGTTACCGGTAAAATAGTAAAGTGTAGCGCCCTCAGAAACTCAGCTAACCGCCAGCTACTGTACACATGGAAATTGCCTAGGCCTCAGACATCAGTATCTCCCCATGGAGGTTGTATGGGGTATATGATCCCAAAAGATAGAACAAAGACTGTGTCATCCTCTTTCCTGTCCAAACTTAATAAAGGCATATACTTAAAGGGCAGATGCGACCTCTCTCCTCGGCTGTTGGCTCCGCCCCCCAGTTAAATATAATTTTATTCTAACAAAATAAATTAACTCTTATTAAATAAATTATTCCTATTTAAAGCTAAATACTTACCTGTAAAATAAACCCTACTATAGCTACAATATAAATTATAATTATATTGTAGCTATTTTAGGGTTTATATTTATTTTACAGGTAACTTTGTATTTATTTTAACCAGGTACAATAGCTATTAAATAGTTAAGAACTATTTAATAGCTACCTAGTTAAAATAAGTACAAAATTACCTGTAAAATAAATCCTAACCTAAGTTACAATTAAACCTAACACTACACTAGCAATAAATTAATTAAATAAAATACCTACAATTATCTACAATTAAACCTAACACTACACTATCAATAAATAAATTAAATAAAATACCTACAAATAAATACAATTAAATAAACTAACTAACGTACAAAAAATAAAAAAAGCTAAGTTACAAAAAATAAAAAAATTAATTATAAACATAATAAAAATATTACAACAATTTTAAGCTAATTACACCTACTCTAAGCCCCCTAATAAAATAACAAAGCCCCCCAAAATAAAAAAAATGCCGTACCCTATTCTAAAATTAAAATAGAAAAGCTCTTTTACCTTACCAGCCCTTAAAAGAGCCTTTTGCGGGGCATGCCCCAAAGAATTCAGCTCTTTTGCCTGTAAAAAAAAATACCCCCCCCCCCAACATTACAACCCACCACCCACATACCCCTAATCTAACCCAAACCCCCTTAAATAAACCTAACACTAAGCCCCTGAAGATCTTCCTACCTTGTCTTCACCATGCCAGGTATCATCGATCGCTCCAGGCTCCGAAGTCTTCATCCAAGCCCAAGTGGGGGCTGGAGATCCATCATCCGGCTGAAGTCTTCTATCAACCGGCGGCTGAAGAGGTCCAGAAGAGGCTCCAAAGTCTTCATCCTATCCGGGCAGAAGAGTAGATCCGGACCGGCAACCATCTTCTTCCAAACGGCATCTTCTATCTTCATCCGATGACAAGTGGCTCCATCTTGAAGACCTCCGGCGCGGATCCATCCTCTTCTTCCGACGTCCTATGTCCGAATGAAGGTTCCTTTAAATGACGTCATCCAAGATGGCGTCCCTCGAATTCCGATTGGCTGATAGGATTCTATTAAGGTAGGGAAAATCTGATTGGCTGATTGAATCAGCCCATCAGATTGAGCTCGCATTCTATTGGCTGTTCCGATCAGCCAATAGAATGCGAGCTCAATCTGATTGGCTGATTCCATCAGCCAATCAGATTTTTCCTACCTTAATTCCGATTGGCTGATAGAATTCTATCAGCCAATCGGAATTTGAGGGACGCCATCTTGGAGCGATCGGTGATACCTGGCATGGTGAAGACAAGGTAGGAAGATCTTCAGGGGCTTAGTGTTAGGTTTATTTAAGGGGGGTTTGGGTTAGATTAGGGGTATGTGGGTGGTGGGTTGTAATGTTGGGGGGGGTATTGTATGGTTTTTTTTACAGGCAAAAGAGCTGAATTCTTTGGGGCATGCCCCGCAAAAGGTCCTTTTAAGGGCTGGTAAGGTAAAAGAGCTTTTCTATTTTAATTTTAGAATAGGGTACGGCATTTTTTTATTTTGGGGGGCTTTGTTATTTTTTTTTGGAAAATAATTTTTTTATTGAAGTTAAAGCATATAACATCACAACAAGGACTCGCCTTAAGGCCAAAGTTACAACAAAGAAAATAATACATTGTTTATACAGAGGTATTATTAATTAAGCAATATGCATATATATTTCAAATCTGGATATGAAGATAGACTGTATCTTAGGCGAGATGAAATAGAACTTCATTTTATATTATCAGCGTATGAGCTCCACATTCTAATAGTATTTTACCCAAGACCAAAATATTCGCCTGTGGAGATTTAACATGAATATCAGCCACTCTTGGGCCGAGCTATATAGGGGGGAGGGGGATATTCAGCTGGTAAGCACCGCTATGCGTATAGGGAAAGGAGGAGGTGGGGGGACGAAGCCATGCATACATGTAATTAATCTAGGGTGCCTGGAGTGGGCTTAGAAGTGCCCGATCGTAGAGATCTTATGATATTGGAGTTTGAGTATTGTCAACGTACCTTACAATATATATGAAACTAAGTGGGAAAGTTACCAAGGTCTTCTGTAATTGCAAATAGGCTAAGGGGTAGATGGGAAGGGGTAGATGGGTTGCAGAAGGGTTTTTTAGGTTGCAAAATTCATGTGTCTATATGAGATGGAACAGATGCTTTATTGTCTGGGCTAGTAGCTGTTATCTTGGGTACAAATATCCAGTTATTGGCATATGTCAAAACTTATGTGGTATCGTGTAGCAGACAATCCATCTATCTTAGTACATTTGAGGAATATTTTAAGCATATCTAAGACTTAGAAAACATAAGGAAACCATGACGAAACAGACATCATATAGCATAAGAATTGTATACCAATTAGCCAACATAAACAGATACCTGTAGGTCTAAAAATAGAATTGAGTCTATATAACACTATACAAAGAATAAAGCATGCTTAAACATAAGAAAGTTACCTCTAAAGCAATAAGGAGCTGCTGACCTATACTACGTGTGAATATGACATGTACAATTCTTGATAGTAGCCAATATTAGGATAAGTACTGATCCAGTAATGCATAGTACTAGGTTGAATATGGACCAGGATGCTAAGGAACACCTAGATACAGATTTATGGGCACATAGTATCTAAGGATCAGATAATCCTAACTAGGTCAAGTAACTGCTATATTTAGCAGTACGTATACAAGTATTATGTACAAATAGTCTCAAAACCAGCCATCAATAATAATATGGCACAAATAAAATGTAGAAGTTTAAGACATATTCATTAGCCACTATCCATATTCACATGAGTTAGAATACATACAGCATATATAAGCTTCAGGCTAATAAGCCTATATTAGATTTGATCTATATAAATAGTGATATTCCTTAAAAGCTAAGTAGAGAGAACATAAAGCATGAAAAACAAGGTAACTTCTGTAATAGTCTGCACTAACAAGAATGAGGTGCTAATACTTGTTTTCACAACATCTAGTAGTAATTGTCAGATAATATATATAATATGCAAAGAGCATTTTCAAACCTAATAAACCATAAAGCAATAGAGACCCAAAATTCAGGAGAAGAACATAAATGCCGACATACCAAAAAAAAAGAAAAAAAAAAAGACAAAAACAAAAAAATGGTGTAGGTTCTATCTAGTCTGGGTGTATACCCCTTTTATCAGAGTCAGCTGCTTGTGGGTATATCTGAGGACAGTATTCAAGCATGGCAGGATATCTATTGTAGTCTAGTAGAGTAGTATTGTATCTATGCTATTGGGTCCACTTGCTCTTAATAACTCAGATATGTTTATCTGTTAATGTAAATATCTAAAAGTGTAACTATATCAAGAGCAGTAGAACACATCTCATAATTTACACTTAGGGTCAGTGAAGAGATAACATCAATACTTCAGACAGCTAATATGTATATTTTACTGCATTACAACATTTGTATAACTATAGCAACGTGCCATATAGACCCATGCTTTACCAAAGTCCAGACTCAGCAAAAGTTCAACAGGGGAGCTCCAGCTTGGAGAACTACGTGTTAAGATTCAAAAGCAAAGGGGATGCGGATATGAAAACAGAAAGATCCAACCTAATAGTCAGTGAGGTTTAATGTGCCATGGGAGAATGACACCTGGACCCATGGAGGACCTCGAGGGTCCCAGCATAAGTTCAACGTGCAGGGTGGGGGTCTCATGTAGACAAGCAGAGGGTAGTTCAGATCTCCTTGAACTTGGTTGTTATATAGTCTTTGAGCATTTAGTATAATAGACGCCAAGTGTCCACAAACTGCAACTAGGTAGGATACAGTCTTCAATATATGGGATGCATGTTCCCTACTCACTGCGAGATGTTTTGCTGCTTTACCCGATCCCTTCGGCCCAGAAAAATCTTGCCCTGAAGTTGTATAGCTGTATCGATCTTGTGTAATGAACAGCAAGGGAGAGGATCAGATAATTTAGCCCCTGCTCTATAACTGGCTGAGTTCCATATAATAGCCTACTTTTCCAAATTTTCTTATGTGGCCCTTGAAACTCAGCGCTATACAGGATGACCCATGAGATTTCGTTTTCCTGTGTTAGGGAGCCAGCATTGCGAGAAGACCTCGCAGAAGTCACATTGCTCACCATCATGGTCAGGTAGATATCTCCAGCTGGAGCACAGTATGCAGGATGATCGTGATGCGGCAACACAGGATCAGCGTCAGCAGCTCCGGCCGCGGCCGTCCGCCTCGCCTTATTGGCCAGCACTGTTGCGTCAACCGCAGGTAGCCCATCCACCCTCACACCCGGACAGGCACCTCGCGGCGCTCAAAGAAAATCCTCCTCGCTCTGCAGCAATAAGGTATGTGACCCAGCCGGAGAGAGATTCTCCAGTAATTCCTCAGAGGCCGACACCATCATGTTACAACTTTCCTCCGTAGTCCCAGATAGAGAGGCTGGTCGACAGCCCACATGGCTTGGTATGCTCGGTGGGTCAGGACATAAGAGGTGGATATTTTGCAGCAGGTCCACATAGTGGGAGTCCATGACTCGTTCTAGCGCCCATAGCGCTTCCATAATGTCCTCCGCCATCTTGAGTTGGAGTGCAGCATGCGTCCAGGTTGTTTTTCAATCTGTTCCCCAAGTAATATTTATGTTAATAAGACAGGTTTCTTACATTTTTTTGGGTCGGTGTCCTCAGGAGTCTTTCAGGGACATAGATATTTCAATCCCAGATTAAAGTTTTGACAAATAGCTTCTATATTTAAGTTTTTGAGCTAGGAGCTCTTCCAGGTTGCGACTAGCTATTTCGGTGGTTGGCTCCGCCCCCGCCGGCTTTGTTATTTTATTAGGGGGCTTAGAGTAGGTGTAATTAGCTTAAAATTGTTGTAATATTTTTATTATGTTTGTAATTAATTTTTTTATTTTTTGTAACTTAGCTTTTTTTATTTTTTGTACTTTAGTTAGTTTATTTAATTGTATTTATTTGTAGGGATTGTATTTAATAAATTTATTGATAGTGTAGTGTTAGATTTAATTGTAGATAATTGTAGGTATTTTATTTAATTAATTTATTGCTAGTGTAGTGTTAGGTTTAATTGTAACTTAGGTTAGGATTTATTTTACAGGTAATTTTGTACTTATTTTAACTAGGTAGCTATTAAATAGTTCTTAACTATTTAATAGCTATTGTACCTGGTTAAAAAAAAAAAACAAAGTTGCCTGTAAAATAAATATAAATCCTAAAATAGCTACAATATAATTATAATTTATATTGTAGCTATATTAGGGTTTATTTTACAGGTAAGTATTTAGCTTTAAATAGGAATAATGTATTTAATAAGAGTTAATTTATTTCGTTAGATTTAAATTATATTTAACTTAGGGGGGTGTTAGTGTTAAGGTTAGACTTAGCTTTAGGGGTTAATAAATTTATTAGAGTAGCGGCGAGGTCCGGTCAGCAGATTAGGGGTTAATACTTGAAGTTAGGTGTCAGCGATGTTAGGGAGGGCAGATTAGGGGTTAATACATTTATTATAGTAGCGTTGAGGTCCGGTCGGCAGATTAGGGGTTAATTATTGTAGGTAGCTGGCGGCGACGTTGTGGGGGGCAGATTAGGGGTTAATAAATATAATATAGGGGTCGGCGGTGTTAGGGGCAGCAGATTAGGGGTACATAGGTATAATGTAGGTTGCGGCGGTGTACAGAGCGGCAGATTAGGGGTTAAAAAAAATATGCAGGGGTCAGCAGATTAGGGGTTAATAAGTGTAAGGTTAAGGGTGTTTAGACTCGGGGTACATGTTAGGGTGTTAGGTGCAGACATAGGAAGTGTTTCCCCATAGGAAACAATGGGGCTGCGTTAGGAGCTGAACGCTGCTTTTTTGCAGGTGTTAGGTTTTTTTACAGCTCAAACAGCCCCATTGTTTTCTATGGGGGAATCGTGCACGAGCACGTTTTTGAAGCTGGCCGCGTCCGTAAGCACCGCTGGTATTGAGAGTTGCAGTGCCGGTAAATATGCCTGTACGCTCCCTTTTTGGAGCATAACGCAGCCATTCTGTGAACTCTAAATACCAGCGGTATTTAAAAGGTGCGGGGAAAAAAAAGCCAGCGTCAGCTACGCGGGTCGTTACCGACAAAACTCTAAATCTAGCCGAGTATTTGCTAATATTGTTGTGAAGTATTTCAACATCTGATTGGATTGCAATGCTGTATAAGTGCACAAAGTAGCAGGATCTTGTAAAATAAATGTTTGGATTGCTCCAGTATTGTTATTGTATATAATATGCAACAAAATGTTTTATTTAAGGCCTGCATTAACACAGGTGCTGTGACAGTAACTATTGAAATTGTTTTATTCAACCACTTAAAGTATATATATCCTATAAGGCAGTCCCACATGTGTGTGACCTGATACGGTCAAACTGTTCAACAAGTTAACATTAGACATGCTGTTGAAAGAGAGATTGTTTGAGCTACATTATATTATTTACCCATATATTGGTATACAGAGTGCTCTATAATCTACATCAGCATCGATTTACTTTGCTACATTAAAAAGTTAAAGTTTATGGGCATTTCAACTACCCTCCCTTAACATGTTTCACTGTGTCTGTTACGGATTTTTCACCGTGTCCTGGCTTTTTTATTTAAAAAAAAAAAGCCATAACGGGGGGGGCGGAGCCAGCCAGGGAATGGAGCGGTCATGTTTTAACACAGCTCAGCTACGAATGCAGTAAACTTGTTAATTTAGGACTGCTACCTATATGTAAATAGTAATTGCTAGGCTGCATAATTAATTGGAGCCAAAGAATATTCAGTTGCTGGTCTGCTGAGACTTATATACGCTGAGCTGGACATTTTTTAGCCCGGGATCAGAGATCCAGAAACACGAGCAGCGGCCATCTTGCCTGGACTTCTCTAAACCACTGCAGCCTCATAATATTGAGTGATGGCGGACCACATTTTAATGGAGATAGGGCGTCTCCTACAACACTACCATACTACTTTGACTGAGTGGATGGCCGTACAGTCCCCCACACTAGATGTGCGAGTTACTATTGCGGGCGGGCGTTGTGGGGGAGGAGATGCCAAAGGGCCCTGGCAGGCGCTGTTCCCTACTGTGCATGCACGAGGGGATTTCAAGATACAATTTGGGGCCGGATCATCACTGGATCATTTAAGGCACTGCAGGATTCAGGAGATGGAATTTATGAGGGACATTTCAAAGCCCCACATGTTTGTTTTTTTTATATAAATATTTTTATTAAGTTTCCATATTACAGACATATTACAGTTACATCATCCATATGTCCTCCGACAGGACACAAACAAAACCAAAGTGTCATATCACAAGTGCTCAGTTACATAATCATATTATAATTCTATTAACAAAATATCTCCAGACAATCAATAAAAAAAAAATTAAAAAAATAGAACATAAAACACCATCAAGGGAAAAAAAACAAAAAAACAATCCTCCTCTCCCACACTCCCCCACCCCCCTCCTAATCATACAGGCTAGGTAAGTCCCCTCTTAACATGGCTTCCTCCAGAGCTAATGAACCACGAAATGGGTGGATTATCTGCAGTTTGCTTTCTTTGGGCAAAGAGGAGATTAGTGGAGTCCACTTGTGAAAAAAACGTTTACTTTTATTTTCCAAATTACAGGTAGTATCATATTGTTCTAGGGTCATTTGATTTAACAATATATTTTTGAACTCTGACAGTTGTAAATTTTTCTTAGAAATCCAATGTTTCAGAATTAAATTCCTGCCTGTTAAAATTATAGTATTTAAAAAAACCATAGCAAATGTTGGATCAGTATTATCCACAAGGAAAAATATATGAACGTCTTGCAATTTGAATACGCACTGGCATAGTTTTCCGAACCAAAAATTAACCATAAGCCAAAATTTTGAATTTTGGGGCATCTCCAAAAATAATGATATATATCAGCCGCAGGGAACCCGCACACATTTGTAGATCTTTTCTCCCATTTATTTACTATTGTTGGTGTAATATATAACTTATTCACAACCTTTACATGTGATTCTCTCCAGGAGATAGAGGCAGTAGAGGCATCCACTCTGGAGAAACTGGTGTGAATTATGTCTATTTGGGGGGGGGTGCACTTAAAAAGTGCCACTTGTCTATGATTCTACTTAAATGTCCCATACCTTGATAATCTTTTATTGTTCTATATAAAATAGATATCGCTTTTCTCCCATTTCTATAAAATTTGATAATAGGGGATAGTTTGTCCCAAGCTTCAATATTAAGTTGGTTTCTCATTGGCTCATTGAGGTAATGTCTTACCTGTAAATACGCAAATAATTGTTTGTTGGGAATATTAAATTCCCCTTTAAGATCGAAAAAAGATTTACACACCTAGCATACGGAAATTAAGCATTTCCAGTAATTGGCAGGAAGTTAGAAAAGGAGGAATCAATCTCCAGACAGTTACATATTTTTGCCCAAGCCATAATGATACTTTTTGTGATTAGGAATTTTTTATTTTTTTCTGGAAACTTACGGCTAGATTTGGAGTTTTGTCGGTAACGACCCGAAAAACTAACGCCGGCTTTTTTCTGGCCACACCATAAAAATAACTCTGGTATTGAGAGTCCACAGAATGGCTGCGTTAGGCTCCAAAAAAGGAGCGTAGAGCATTTTTAACGCAGCTTCAACTCTCGATACCAGAGTTGCTTACGCAAGCGGCCAGCCTCAAAAACGTGCTCGTGCACGATTCCCCCATAGGAAACAATGGAGCTGTTTGAGCTGAAAAAAAAACAAACACCTGCAAAAAAGCCGCGTTCAGCTCCTAACGCAGCCCCATTGTTTGCTATGCGGTAACCCTTCCTACGTCTGCACTTAACACTCTAACATGTACCCCGAGTCTAAACACCCCTAACCTTACACTTATTAACCCCTAATCTGCCGCCCCCGCTATCGCTGACCCCTGCATATTATTATTAACCCCTAATCTGCCGCTCCGTAAACCGCCGCTACTTACATTATCCCTATGTACCCCTAATCTGCTGCCCTAACATCGCCGACCCCTATATTATATTTATTAACCCCTAATCTGCCCCCCACAACGTCGCCTCCACCTGCCTACACTTATTAACCCCTAATCTGCCGACCGGACCTGAGCGCTACTATAATAAAGTTATTAACCCCTAATCCGCCTCACTAACCCTATAATAAATAGTATTAACCCCTAATCTGCCCTCCCTAACATCGCCGACACCTAACTTCAATTATTAACCCCTAATCTGCCGACTGGAGCTCACCGCTATTCTAATAAATGTATTAACCCCTAAAGCTAAGTCTAACCCTAACACCCCCCTAAGTTAAATATAATTTACATCTAACGAAATTAATTAACTCTTATTAAATAAATTATTCCTATTTAAAGATAAATACTTACCTGTAAAATAAATCCTAATATAGCTACAATATAAATTATAATTATATTATAGCTATTTTAGGATTTATATTTATTTTACAGGTAACTTTGTATTTATTTTAACCAGGTACAATAGCTATTAAATAGTTAAGAACTATTTAATAGCTAAAATAGTTAAAATAATTACAAATTTACCTGTAAAATAAATCCTAACCTAAGTTAAAATTAAACCTAACACTACACTATCAATAAATTAATTAAATAAACTACCTACAATTACCTACAATTAACCTAACACTACACTATCAATAAATTAATTAAATACAATTCCTACAAATAAATACAATTAAATAAACTAGCTAAAGTACAAAAAATAAAAAAGAACTAAGTTACAAAAAATAAAAAAATATTTACAAACATAAGAAAAATATTACAACAATTTTAAACTAATTACACCTACTCTAAGCCCCCTAATAAAATAACAAAGCCCCCCAAAATAAAAAAAATGCCCTACCCTATTCTAAATTACAAAAGTTCAAAGCTCTTTTACCTTACCAGCCCTGAACAGGGGCCTTTGCCCCAAAGAATTCAGCTCTTTTGCCTGTAAAAAAAACATACAATACCCCCCCCAACATTACAACCCACCACCCACATACCCCTAATCTAACCCAAACCCCCCTTAAATAAACCTAACACTAAGCCCCTGAAGATCTTCCTACCTTATCTTCACACTGCCAGGTTCACCGATCCGTCCTGAAGAGCTCCTCCGATGTCCTGATCCAAGCCCAAGCGGGGGGCTGAAGAGGTCCATGATCCGGCTGAAGTTTTCATCCAAGCGGGAGCTGAAGAGGTCCATGATCCGGCTGAAGTCTTCATCCAAGCGGGAGCTGAAGAGGTCCATGATCCGGATGAAGTCTTCTATCAATGGCATCTTCAATCTTCTTTCTTCCGGATCCATCTTGCAGACCTCCGACGCGGAACATCCTCTTCTCCCGACGCCTACTAGCCGAATGACTGTTCCTTTAAGGGATTCCATCAGCCAATCAGAATTTTCCTACCTTAATTCCGATTGGCTTATAGAATCCTATCAGCCAATCGGAATTCGAGGGACGCCATCTTGGATGACGTCCCTTAAAGGAACCGTCATTCGGCTAGTAGGCGTCGGGAGAAGAGGATGTTCCGCGTCGGAGGTCTGCAAGATGGATCCGGAAGAAAGAAGATTGAAGATGCCGTTGATAGAAGACTTCATCCGGATCATGGACCTCTTCAGCTCCCGCTTGGATGAAGACTTCAGCCGGATCATGGACCTCTTCAGCTCCCGCTTGGATGAAGACTTCAGCCGGATCATGGACCTCTTCAGCCCCCCGCTTGGGCTTGGATCAGGACATCGGAGGAGCTCTTCAGGACGGATCGGTGAACCTGGCAGGGTGAAGATAAGGTAGGAAGATCTTCAGGGGCTTAGTGTTAGGTTTATTTAAGGGGGGTTTGGGTTAGATTAGGGGTATGTGGGTGGTGGGTTGTAATGTTGGGGGGGGGTATTGTATGTTTTTTTTTACAGGCAAAAGAGCTGAAATCTTTGGGGCATGCCCCGCAAAGGGCCCTGTTCAGGGCTGGTAAGGTAAAAGAGCTTTGAACTTTTGTAATTTAGAATAGGGTAGGGCATTTTTTAATTTTGGGGGGCTTTGTTATTTTATTAGGGGGCTTAGAGTAAGTGTAATTAGTTTAAAATTGTTGTAATATTTTTCTTATGTTTGTAAATATTTTTTTATTTTTTGTAACTTAGTTCTTTTTTATTTTTTGTACTTTAGCTAGTTTATTTAATTGTATTTATTTGTAGGAATTGTATTTAATTAATTTATTGATAGTGTAGTGTTAGGTTAATTGTAGGTAATTGTAGGTAGTTTATTTAATTAATTTATTGATAGTGTAGTGTTAGGTTTAATTGTAACTTAGGTTAGGATTTATTTTACAGGTAAATTTGTAATTATTTTAACTATTTTAGCTATTAAATAGTTCTTAACTATTTAATAGCTATTGTACCTGGTTAAAATAAATACAAAGTTACCTGTAAAATAAATATAAATCCTAAAATAGCTATAATATAATTATAATTTATATTGTAGCTATATTAGGATTTATTTTACAGGTAAGTATTTATCTTTAAATAGGAATAATTTAATTAATAAGAGTTAATTAATTTCGTTAGATGTAAATTAACTTAGGGGGGTGTTAGTGTTAGGGTTAGACTTAGCTTTAGGGGTTAATACATTTATTAGAATAGCGGTGAGCTCCGGTCGGCAGATTAGGGGTTAATAAGTGTAGGCAGGTGGAGGCGACGTTGTGGGGGGCAGATTAGGGGTTAATAAATATAATACAGGGGTCGGCGGTGTTAGGGGCAGCAGATTAGGGGTACATAAGGATAACGTAGGTGGCGGCGCTTTGCGGTCGGCAGATTAGGGGTTAATTATTGTAGGTAGCTGGCTGCGACGTTGTGGGGGGCAGATTAGGGGTTAATAAATATAATATAGGGGTCGGCGGTGTTAGGGGCAGCAGATTAGGGGTACATAAGGATAACGTAGGTGGCGGCGCTTTGCGGTCGGCAGATTAGGGGTTAATAAGTGTAGGTAGGTGGAGGCGACGTTGTGGGGGGCAGATTAGGGGTTAATAAATATAATACAGGGGTCGGCGGTGTTAGGGGCAGCAGATTAGGGGTACATAAGGATAACGTAGGTGGTGGTCGGCAGATTAGGGGTTAAAAAAATTTATTCGAGTGTCGGCAATGTGGGGGGACCTCGGTTTAGGGGTACATAAGTAGTTTATGGGTGTTAGTGTACTTTAGAGTACAGTAGTTAAGAGCTTTATAAACCGGCGTTAGCCCAGAAAGCTCTTAACTACTGACTTTTTTCCTGCGGCTGGAGTTTTGTCGTTAGATGTCTAACGCTCACTTCAGAAACGACTCCAAATACCGGAGTTAGAAAGATCCCATTGAAAAGATAGGATACGCAATTTACGTAAGGGGATCTGCGGTATGGAAAAGTCGCGGATGAAAAGTGAGCGTTAGACCCTATTTTGAGTGACTCCAAATACCGGAGGTAGCCTAAAACCAGCGTTAGGAGCCTCTAACGCTGGTTTTCACGGCTAACGCCAAACTCCAAATCTAGGTCTTATTCTTTTTTAAGTGAAGTAAAGCCTTCAGCGAATAGGGTTTGATCAATTGCTGGTCCAGATACAAGGGCGTATAATAGTCAGAATCCGTAATTCAATCGAGGGCGATTTTCGCCATGCAGGCCCAGTTATAAATTTCGATGTCTGGAAGTGCTAACCCACCTTTGTCTCTTGGTAGCGTAAGTCTGTCATAGGATAAAGCTGTCCTTTTATTGTTCCAAAGGAACTTTGTGCAAAAAAACCAAGATCCTTCCTAGGAATAAATAAGGCAAAACTCTGCATTACATAAAGGATTTTGGGAAAGATCATAATTTTTATTAGATTGACTTTCCCTTGAAGGGATAGAGGGAATTTCGACAAGTTAACAAGATCTTTATGTATTTCGATCCATAATTGTGTATAGTTTAAGTTATACCACTCATTGGGATTTCTGGATATCTGTTATGTTCCTGTACCTTTACATTTCACTGATCAATTCCTGACACTGCTATTTAAGGCCACTCCTCCTGCCTACCTATGCTTGGTAATTTTTAATCACTTGGCTTAGGCTAAGCAATAGCGAAGACACCTTGCTCCTATCCATTTCAGTGGATTTCTACGTTATACTCCTTTCAAGTTCCTAACTTCGTCTAAACTTCTAAGGATATTTACCTACCTACTTCTGTGAGTGATTGCTGTCATATTCAGCTCAGATTCAGCACAAGGGCTTCAAGACGCATTCAGCGTTACAGGCAAGTGCTGTGAGTGGCGTCTGACGTCGCTTCTCTCAAATGGATCCTCAGTCTCTCTGCAACAGGCAAACCGCACGAACGTGTTGGCAGAACTCCTGAATTAAGCTACGGTTTCTTTCTTCATCTACTAGGTGGTAAAGTACTACAACTGTTTATTTGCTATCTGAATTAAGCATCTCGTATTAGCTCCTGTTACTTACAGTATATCTGTCTCATCGTTGCTGCAGCTGTTTCCCTGTGATGTTTCAACGTATTGCTTTCAGAGTTGTGCTTACCTTTTATTTACCAACCTCATATTGCCTGTTATAATACCATCTACAGTTTGACTTCCTCCTTATTGCACTATATGCCTGCTTTATGATTTGTCTTGCTGCATAACAACTCAGCTTACGAACTGTCTCCTTATTAACCTTGTTGTTTGTTTGCAAGTGGGAACACTCACAGTATCTTTCTACAACCTCCTTGTTATTGATATTGTTATATTGCTACAACTTGACTGTTCTCCCAATTCATTCAAGTGCATTATCTACCACACAGTTAATATCTTTACTTGTTTATGCAACCAGTGATATAACAGCTACTGGATCTTATTGCTTCAAGTATTATTTAACTCTGTATCCATTCAGCAGTGACCCTCAGATCAATGAGCAAAAACTAGGTTCTTGATTACATCTAATGAACCTAAGGTTTGGTGTGAGACTGAGTGGTCCTGGAAATAAGGAAATTTATTTACATTCAATCAGAACATAACATATTACCAAGCCGTTTACACATATCCCAAAGCATGGATATCACTGAACTCACAAATCGTGTGGGGACACTTGCACAAAGCATGGACCACATGTTGCAGGGTCTCAGAGAAATTAAAAGTGTGAATGATCATATAAGAAAGTTCATAAATGAACACCTGTCTAACAAACCTCAGTCTGGGGATTTATCTCCAGAAAGTTGTCTCCCCGCCAGAGAAGTTCTTCGGTGATAGGACCCAGTTTAGGGAGTTTAAGAACTCCTGCACCCTCTATTTCACCCTGAAACCTAAAAGCTATCCTACTGATAGGATAAAGGTATTAACGGTCATCTCATATATTAGAGGAGAGGCTAAATCTTGGGCAAACGCCTTTTATGAGAACAATGACCCAATCCTAGACTCCTTGGATGCCTTCTTTTCGGCCATGTCTCTTCTATATGAAGACCACCATAAGCAAAATACTGCTGAGACTGCTCTTAGGAATTTACGCCAAGGTAAACGGGCAGTAGAAGAATATATAACAGATTTCAAAAGGTGGGGACCAGACACCCAGTGGAACGAACCTGCTCTAAAAAATCAGGTCCGTAGTGGCCTCTCCGAGACTTTAAAAGACGAGCTAGCTCGTGGTACAGTCCCTACGGATTTAGAGACTCTCATGACTTTATGTATCACCATCGACAGAAGGATCAGAGAACGAAGATCCGAAAAGGCAGTCTCTGAACCGACTGTTAAGAGAATTCCTGTGTATCATTCAGTAACCCCTGTGTCATCTAGATCTAATGAAGAGCCAATGGAAGTCACTGTTGTGAGAGGTCCGTTAAAGCCAGAAGAAAAGGCTAGGAGGAAGCTTCACAACCTGTGTTTATATTGTGCAACAAAAGACCATGGTGTTAGGGACTGCCCTGCTCTCATCAGACAGAAGAGAGGTAAGAATTATAATAAAACAAATTTTCTTACTAACTTGTCTACTCCCACAACTCATTTGTCAATTTATGTTTCCTTACAGTGGCAACTTCAGAAGACAAAGACTCAGGCCGTTATTGATTCTGGTGCTTCTGGGAATTTCATCGACTTATCTTTTGTTTCAAAACATAATGTACCCTTAATAAAGAAAGATAATGCATTACCGATAAGATTGGTGGATGGGTTCTTTATGAACACAGGTCCTATTACGCACCACACTATCCCTTTACAGGTTATCACACACTCAGGGCATACTGAGACTTGTACTTTTGACATTTTACCATCATGCCTATATCCTTTAATTTTCGGTATCAATTGGTTGGTTAAACATGATCCTGAGATCTCTTGGAAGCATGGTGTTGTGAACTTTAACTCAACTTTTTGTAAAGCTTCCTATTTTCCTTTCCATTCCGTGTGTAATATCTCTAATCATGTTTTACCTCATTGTTACCAGGAATACTCTGACGTATTTGATAAGACTGAAGCTCAGAATTTACCTCCACATAGCACTTACGATTGTCTGATTGATTTATTACCAGGCAGTTCCATCCCCTTTGGGCATATCTATCCTATGTCACAACCTGAACTAGAACATTTGAAACAGTACCTAGAGGAGAACTTGAAGAAGGGCTTTATTAGGCCCTCCACTTCACCAGCTGGGGCTGCAAAGTTCTTTATTACAAATAAAGACGGAACCCTCCGCCCTATCATAGACTACAGACAACTAAATAAGTGTACTAGGAAAAACAGGTACCCCCTTCCGCTCATTCCTGAACTTATAGAACAGTTGCAAGGAGCTAACATATATACTAAATTAGATCTTAGGGGTGCATATAATTTAATAAGAATGAGAAAAGGGGATGAATGGTTGACGGATTTCCGTACACGGTACGGTTTGTATGAATACCCAGTAATGCCCTTTGGTTTATGCAACGCTCCTGCAACGTTCCAGTGTTTGACAAACGATGTGTTCCATGATTTATTAGATGTCTGTATTGTCATCTATTTAGATGATATTTTAGTCTATTCTGACAGTTTAGACAATCATTACAGACATGTCCAGCTTGTTTTGTCTGATTTACGAAAGCATCATCTTTACGCAAAATTAGAAAAATGCATTTTTAACACTACCACTATTTCTTTCCTTGGATTCCATATTACACCCTCTGGTATTTCAATGGAGACAAACAAGGTGGAAGCTGTTACAAATTGGGCCATCCCCGGTAATAAAAAAGAAGTCCAGAGATTCCTTGGGTTTGCGAACTTTTATAGGAAGTTCATCAAGGGGTTCTCTGAAATTGCTAGACCCTTGACTAGACTAACTCAAAAACATTCCTGGTTCTTTTGGACTCAACAAGCTGACGAGTCTTTTAAAACCTTGAAACAGAAGTTCGTAACAGCACCGATACTTATATTCCCAGATCCCAGTTTGCAGTATACGCTTGAGGTCGATGCTTCTGAGTACGCCCTTGGAGCAGTTCTTTCACAAAGATCTTCACCTAATGAGCCACTTCATCCGATTTCATACTTCTCTAGAGTGATGAGTTCAGCAGAGCTAAACTACGCAATTGGCGAAAAAGAGCTTTTGGCAATTAAATCAGCGTTGGAGTTTTGGAGGCACCTCCTAGATGGAACTTTGCATACTATACTGATCTTTACTGACCATAGGAACCTTGAGTACCTCAAAACAAGTAAAACATTAAGCTCTTGGCAAGTCTGATGGAGTCTTTTTTCTCAAAATTTGATTTCACCATCACTTATCGCCCTGGTACCAAGAATGCTAAAGCAGACTCTCTCTCTCGGAAAGATCCGAAACCTCTGCACTATGAGACTCCAGTATCTATCATTCCACAAAATAAGGTCATTGGGTTAACATCACTTAGTAGAACTTCAATAAAAGAACATCAGGATTCTGATCCTTCTATGCCACTTGAAAAGTTACAGAAAGTCTTCCATGACCTGTACTATCATGGTAAACAGATCTACATTCCAGAATCACTTCGAGGATGTCTGCTACATTCCGCACATAACTCTCTGTTGTCGGGTCATCCCGGTCTTCTTAAGACTTTACGTTTACTCCAAAGAGACTACTGGTGGCCTCTTATGAAAAATTCGGTTTTGTCATATATCAAAACCTGTTCTGTCTGTTCCACTTGTAAACATACTAGAATGTGTCCTTATGGGTTACTTCTTTCTCTGCCGGTTCCTGATAGATCTTGGAAAGACATAGCAATGGATTACATCATTGACTTACCATCATCCTTTAACCACAATACCATATTAGTTGTTGTGTACCTGTTCTCTAAAATGGCTCATTTCATCCCTCATATAGGCTTGCCAACTGCTTCTGAAACTGCTTCTTTATTTTTGACCCATGTTGTAAGATTGCATGGCTTACCTGACTCCATCACTACTGATAGAGGTTCTCAATTTACCTCTAGGTTCTGGACCCACCTATGTTCTTTGCTTAAAATCACAAGAAGTTTAAGTACCATCTACCATCCCCAGACCAACGGTCAATCTGAAAGGACGAATCAGTCCCTTGAACAGTATTTAAGATGTTATTGCACTAACCAACAGGACAATTGGCTTATGTTGCTTCCTACAGCAGAATTTGCCCATAACAACATGGTTAATGCATCCACTAAGACATCACCATTTTATGTCAATTACGGGTTTCACCCCACTTATCATCTGTTCCACAGAACTGATTCACTTTTACCAACTGTTGACCAGACTATCAACACCATCGCAGAGGGGTTCTCCATTCTCAAGACAACACTTCAAGAGGCTCAAGTCTCACAAAAGCTCCGTTATGACTTGAGGCGCTCAAAACCCCCTGACCGCAAACCTAGGGATAAGGTATGGCTTAGCACGAGACATTTGACACTCTTTGTACCAAGTAAGAAACTTGGTAGTCTTTTTATAGGTCCCTATGAGATTGTTAGAGTCATCAACTCGAATGCGGTGACCCTTCAGCTACCCTCCTCTCTTAAAATACACCCAACGTTCCATGTTTCCCTCCTGAAACCCTATTATCCATCAAGGGATTCTTCCCTTCAACCATCAGATGCTTCTTCGACTTTGGATGATGTGGAATATGAGGGGGAAACTATACTGGACTCTAGACTGCACCAAAACCAGCTTCAATATTTGGTTCGCTGGAAGGGTTTTGGGGTTGATGAGGACTCCTGGGAGCCCTACTCCAATCTTTCTGCTCCTCGTCTCCTTTCCATCTTTCATAGACGGCATCCGGATAGGCCTAAGCCCTGATCTGCGGAGCGGCTCCTTGTGTGTGTGTGGGGGGGGCATCCTGTTATGTTACTGTACCTTTAAATTTCACTGAACAATTCCTGACACTGCTATTTAAGGCCACTCCTCCTGCCTACCTATTCTTGGTAATTTGTAATCACTTGGCTTAGGCTAAGCAATAGCGAAGACACCTTGCTCCTATCCATTTCAGTGGATTTCTATGCTATACTCCTTTCAAGTTCCTAACTTCGTCTAAACTCCTAAGGATATTTACCTACCTACTTCTGTGAGTGATTACGGATCTCCTTGCTGTCATATTCAGTTCAGATTCAGCACAAGGGCTTTGAGACGCATTCAGCGTTACAGGCAAGTGCTGCGAGTGGTGTCTAACGTCATTTCTCTCAAACGGATCCTCAGTCTCTCTGCAACAGGCAAACCGCACGGACATGTTGGCGGAACTCCTGAATTAAGCTACGGTTCCTTTCTTCATCTACTAGGTGGTAAAGTAGTACAACTGTTTATTTGCTATCTGAATTAAGCATCTCGTATCAGCTCCTGTTACTTACAGTATATCTGTCTCATCGTTGCTGCAGCTGTTTCCCTGTGACGTTTCAACGTGTTGCTTTCAGAGTTGTGCTTACCTTTTATTTACCAACCTCATATTGCCTGTTATAATACCATCTACAGTTTGACTTCCTCCTTATTGCACTATATGCCTGCTTTATGATTTGTCTTGCTGCATAACAACTCAGCTTACGAACTGTCTCCTTATTAACCTTGTTGTTTGTTTGCAAGTGGGAACACTCACAGTATCTTTCTATAACCTCCTTTTTATTGATATTGTTATATTGCTACAACTTGACTGTTCTTCCAATTCATTCAAGTGCATTATCTACCACACAGTTAATATCTTTACTTGTTTATGCAACCAGTGAAATAACAACTACTGGATCTTATTGCTTCAAGAATTATTTAACTCTGTATCCATGCAGCAGTGACCCTCAGATCAATGAGCAAAAACTAGGTTCTTGATTACATCTAATGAACCTAAGGTTTAGTGTGAGACTGAGTGGTCCTGGAAATAAGGATATTTATTTACATTCAATCAGAACATAACAATATCTTAATACCCAAATATTTAATGTAATTACTTGCTATTGCAAAGGGAATTTCCTGTAGGTTATTTTTATGTTTGTAGAGCCATAGTATTTCAGACTTCTTACGATTGATCTTGTAGCCCGAAAATGACCCAAACTCATCAAAGATATTTAGGATAAGTGGGATATTCTTTTTTGAATCTTTTAAGAAGATCAATAGATCGTGTGCATACAGTGAAAGTATTACTTGAGAGTGTCCTATACATATTCCCTCTAGTTCTTTTCTTAAAAGTATTGCTAGGGGTTCGATAGCAAGATTGAACAGATATGGGGAGAGTGGGCAACCCTGTCTTGTCCCTTTTTGTAGAAGAATAGATTCTGTTAGGAGTCCGTTAACTAGGATAGAAGCTTTAGAGTTGTTATAGATCAATTGTATAAAATCAGAAATGCACCTGTTAGCCCAAATTTTACTAATGAAGATGTCAAATGATCCCATGTAACCATATCAAACACTTTTTCTGCGTCGGTTGTTAAAATAGCGTAATCAGTTGGTAATTTTACATTCTCTTTTCCCAGTTTTTCCCAAACGAACTCTATTACATTCTGTAATTTCCTCAAGTTATTAGTTGAGTTTCTCCCTATCATGAACCCAGTTTGATCTTTATGGATCAATAAATGCATGATGGGTTTTAGCCGTTGTGCTATTATTCCTGTAAGGAGTTTGTAATCATTTTTTTTTTTTTTTTTTTAATGTTTTTTATATATTTTTATTGAGGTTCTGAATAAGGCATACATGACATGTGAAAAAACAAACACAATGATAATGAAATATAGGGAACATATAATACAATTCTGTGCAACACCATAATACATTTCTAAAAAGAAAATGCAAAAGCATATTAATCAGGTGTTATGCCTAAAATTCTGTGTGCCCCCTAAATGACAAGAGAGGCCACTCTTGGACCTCATTCATAAACACAGGGTCATAGGAAGGGGCTATGTCTAGTGAAGAGACCACTTTTGGATCTCTAAGTGAGAGCCTCTTTTTTTTTTTTTTTTTTGCAGATTTTTGGGAAATTTTATTAAAATACTTATAAGCTTTTTTTTTTTTTTTTTCAAAAAAAGCTTTATTTATAGATTGTAAACATACAGGTTATGCAATGAAAATGAGCAAAATAAAATACAATGGAATTAACAATTATGTTACAGGAATTACACCAAAACATTAGCAACAAGGAAAATGACTTCCTGTTCCAAGAGAAGTAAGGCACAAATCAAGCATTATAGTGGTTACAGACAATGTTGTGTAGGTGATTTGTTGTGCACCTACGGGCTACAGCTAGAAAGCTTAGCTATCAGTTTGTATCCATTGATTTAGAGGTTAGGAAGAAAAGATGAGTTAAAGAAGAGGTAGAAAAGATGGGAGGGAGGGAGAGGGGGAAAAAGTGATAAAAAAAAAAAGGGGGGGGGAAAATAAATAAATAGTATGAGGGGGGGGAGGGGGGGAGAGGGAAGGGAGGTGGGGGGATCAGGAGGGAGATGCCATCCACAATGTTAGCACCAACATTCTCACAAAGCAAACTTATCTGATCAAGGGTCTCCAAAGCTCTTTCATGTATTCGTGGATTTCAATTTTGTCATCTCTCAAGTAACGGTATCTCTCTAGTGATAAATATCTGTCAACTCGGTCTACCCAGTCCGAGTGTTGTGGAGTGTGAACAGACTTCCAGTTCTTGGGGATGAGGGCTTTGGCGCTATTGAGCATGATATATAGAAGGTGTTTCTTGGGCTTTTCTACTAACTTAGGGATACCATGGAACAGCAGGAGGTTCGGGTTTCTATTTAGTGTGATGTTTAGTTTGGTGTCTATTGTGTCAAACACCGAACACCAGAAAGGTTGAATGAGGCTACAGGACCACCAGATGTGGAGAAAAGTGCCAGTCTCACCGCACCCCCTCCAGCATTTGCCGTCAGATCTCCTGTAAAAAGTTTTAATTTTGGTGGGGGTGAGGTACCACCGGGATAAAAATTTATAATTTGACTCTAGGACTCCAGCCGAGACTGATGCTTTGCAATGGTTGTGGAATATAGTATGCCAGTCCGTCTCCGCTAGATCTCCGCCCAACTCTTTGTTCCATTGTTTTACAAATGAGGGATCACCATTCCCTTTGTGGGATATTAGTAGGCTGTACATAGTGGAAATTAGGTGTTTGGGGGGGCTCGGTAGCAGACAAAGTGTTTCCATCAATGTAGGTGTTCTCTTGATGTTATCTGCTCCCCTACATGTATTTAGGTAATGTTGTATCTGTCTGTGAAAAAACCAGGAGATGTGTAGCCCTGTTTGGTGGATTTCGTCTGGTGACTTAAGTTTCTTATTTGAAATTAATCTGTTAAACATAATTTGGTCTATTTGAGCAGTGTTGCAGTTTGTTTGTTGTGTCTGTGTGAACATGATGTCAGGGTTATGTAGGAATGGGGTCAGCGGGGAGGGGATAGTGGAAATATGTGGGTGCGCTACAAGAGTTTTGTCCCATTGTTTGAAAAATTCATCTATGAATGGAAAGTGAGCAATTATATTGGGCCTATTTCTGCTAGTGATCCAGCCTAGAGTCCCCACATTCCGCGCTCCCGTAATAGAGCGCCCAATTTGAACCCACACCTTATCAAGGGGATTGACACACCATTCCACCTGAGTTTGGAGATTGATAGCCTTCCTATAGGAGAGAAGGTCCGGGATACCCAGTCCACCTCTCTCCTTGTTTAGGTATAACGTGTGTCTGGAGATGCGGGGTTTCCCGCCTCTCCAGATGTAGTCTTCTAGATGTCTCTGTAGTTTATGCAAAAACTTGGGCGGAAAGGGGATCGGTAGGGTCTGTAGATAATATAGGACGCGGGGGAGGATATTCATCTTAACTACGCCTATCCTCCCCAGCCAGGATATCCTTTTATTTTTCCATGCCGATAAGTCCTCAACAACTGATTTCAGCAAAGGAGGGTAATTGGCGTCAAATAAGCCGCCTGGATTCGGGGTCAGGTTGACACCCAGGTATTTAAGTGAAGTGGTTTTAATCTTGAGTTTGCATATGTTTGCAAGTTGGCATAAGTCAGTTTGGGGTAGGTTTATATTCAGTATTTCTGATTTGGAGTGATTCAAGTGGAAGTTGGACACCTCGCCATATTCATGGAATTCTCTAAGAACCTCTGGAAGGGAGACTAGGGGGTCAGAGATAGAGAGCAGGACATCGTCCGCGTAAAGCGAAACCTTGTGGTCGTGATCTTTTATTTTTATTCCCGTAATGTTTTGATTAATACGGATTTTTTGTGCAAGGACTTCGATTGAAAGGGCAAATAACAATGGCGACAAGGGGCAGCCCTGTCTGGTACCATTTGTGATAGAGAAAGGGTCGGATAATATATTATTAATCTTGACTTGGGCAGTGGGCTTCGAGTATAGGGCGAATATCTTTTGCATAAAAGGTTGGCCGAAATTCATTTTTGACAGGACAGCTTTGAGGAAATCCCAGCTGACCCTGTCAAAAGCCTTCTCGGCATCCGTTGAAACCAGAACCGAGGGGATGTTATTATGTCGGGCGTAGTTTACTAGGAGATTGGCTTTAATAGTGTTATCTCTTGCCTCACGGCCGGGTATGAATCCCACCTGATCTGGAGAGACCAGCTAGGGGAGAAAGAGGTTCATTCTTGTGGCTAAAATCTTTGCGTAGATCTTTAGATCCACATTAAGAAGGGATATAGGCCTGAAGTTTTCTGGGCGGTCAGAGGGTTTTCCAGGTTTTGGGATAGTGGCCACATGAGCTAGTAGCATAGTGGAGGGGAATTCTTGAGTGGGGCCTATGTTGTTAAATAGATTTGTCAAATGCGGTGCGAGGGTGTCCCTAAACAATTTGTAGTATTTGGCACTGAAGCCGTCAGGGCCTGGGCTTTTGCCCGATTGTAGGTTATCTATTGTTTTGGATACTTCCTCTACTGATATGGGGGCGTCAAGTCCTTCCCTATCCTGATCTGACAGTTTGGGGAGCGTGAGGGATTCTAAGTAATTATCAATAAGGTGTTGAGGGGTGTTACCCTCAGATCCCTGTTGTGGGGCTTCTGTACCCTGTAAGTTGTATAATTTCTGATAGTATATTTTAAGTATCGCCGCTATGGAGGCACTATCAGCACACTTTTGGTTGCGGTGGTTTATCATGGAGTGTATGTGACTTTTCAGTTGTTTCCTTTTCAAAGCTCGCGCTAGAAGTCTACCAGGTTTGTCGCCAAACTCAAAGTACTTCTGTTGTAGTTGCAGTGCTTTTTTCTGGTGGTCTATTGTGTGGATGTCTTGTAGCTCTTTTCTAGCTTGCTGCAAGGCACTGCAAACAGTCTTATCTGTGGGTGAATTTTTGTGTTTTTTCTCTAGATCCCTGATCTTAACAATCAGCGAAGAATATTGGGCTCTAAGCTGCTTGGTGTGCAGTGCTTTTTGTTTTATTAACTCACCTCGCATTACGCTTATATGTGCCTCCCATAGAACCTGTTCCGACACCCCACCTGTGTTATTAAGACGAAAGTATTCTAGCAGTCTCGTCTCAATTTGGGATTTAAGTACTTGGTTGTTCAAAAGAAAATCGTCAAATCTCCAAATAAAGGGTCTGTCTGGGATAGAGGGCCAACTTATCTTGCACAAAACTGGTGAGTGATCAGACCACGTCATGGGTAAAATTTGTGAGTCCGTGACCCCCCCCAATGTAGACTGGTCTGTAAAAAAGTAGTCGAGTCTAGTGTACACTTTGTGTGGGTGGGAGTAAAAGGTAAAGTCTCGTTTGGTGGGGTTTAATGTACGCCAAACGTCATGTACTGCAAGTTCTTCTAGCCTGGAATTACACTGTCTGGCTACCTTTTTAGGAGTAGACGTTGTCATTTTGGACGAGTCTAAGACAGGGTCCAACGGGAGATTAAAGTCACCGCCTAATATTAACGCCCCTTTACGGAGGTCTAGGATCTTATTGGTGAGGGAAGTCATAAACTTATTCTGTCCCTGATTCGGGAAGTATGCGTTTACTAGGGTAGTCATCTTATTGTGTAGAAGGCCCACCGCGATCAAAAACCTGCCGTCTGGATCACGTTCTACGTGAGTAGGGGAAAAAGGTGAAGTGTGTTTGAACAAGATTCCTACCCCATTCTTTTTTGTCGGTCCCGAAGCAAAAAGTGTGGTCGGGAACTTTGGGTTTACCCAAGTTGGCTCACTCCCCCTGCGAAAGTGTGTTTCCTGTACAAAGACTACGTCACAATGAATTCTAGTAGCGTCACTGAGTAGGTGTGATCTTTTTTCAGGTTTATTCAAACCTTTAGTGTTTATAGTCAGCAGCGTCAGTGTGTGTGCGCTTTGGGGACACATTGTGGAGTGGGAAGGGAGAGAGAAGGAAGAAAAAAAAAAAAAAAAGGGGGGCGAGGTAGAAGGGGAGGGTAAGATGGGTAGTCAAAGAAAGAAGGGGCAATGAGAGGGAAAGAAAGAAAGTTTGAAGTAGTCCAGACACCAAAGCCTGTTGTTAGTAGATGTCTAGATAGGGTAGAGATGGAGTTAATGCACTCTAAGATGCAGTCTAGTCTAACACCACTATCAGAGAGAAGAAGATAAGTCAAGTGTTAGAGAATGAGGGAAAGGTATCCCTATGCCTGCTATGGTTATTTTTAGTGAAAGATGATTAGTTAGGAAGGATAAAGCACGGTTAGAGAGAGTTGGGGGAGAGAGAGTGTAACAATAAGGACTTCATAATTGTCAAACATAAAGACGAGTAAGTCTAGATATAAAACTTGAATTCAACTTAGAACATACAATCAAACAAGTATAACATAACATGATGAACGTGATTGATGAATGAGTGACTGAATTTGGGTGATTTTGTGGGGTAAGTTGGCTAGATTTAGCTATAAATGAAACAACATTAGTACAGTTAGGGTGACGACAACTGTGAAGGTAATCTATATTGGTGGTTGGTGTTGTGTGGAAATGAATGGGTAAAGGGACATTTTCCAATTAGACTGGTTATTGACGGTTAAGCCAGGTTACTTTTAGAGAGAGGAGCCTGGTATAAGATGGCTATCCCTGTCTCAAGGGCTTCATTTACAGTTACAGTGGGTAAAAGATTCTATTGTGGGTGGTCATGGCACAAGGAGTGGGCCTCAAACAGGTAGTTTAAGCCAGTGGGGCATAATATCGTATGGCTTCTCAGGAGAGCAGAAAGTCTGCTCAAATGTGGGTAAAGCCTTGTTTCTGTGAGGGACTAGGGCTGTGAGAAGTTATGTAGGCAATTCACAAGGTGTAACAGAAAATACAAACATAACACATTGCAGCAGGATAAAACAGTGCATATTGAGGCAATTGCATATGTAATTACGACTAGCACAATTTTGGGATTCATTCTAATCTATAACTGTATATAAATCAGGTAGGATAGATCTCCACTATGAGTGCCGTGAATGGGGGAGCTCGAAATCACCCAAATGTATAAACAGTGAACAACAGTAACAGTGATAAAAAACAAAGATTTGGCATTAATGAGTATATATAAAAAAAAAACAAAAAAACATATCAATAATAGTCAGAGAGAGATAAAAATTACGGATATGATACTCATCTGAGGTCAGTCCAGGCATCGCTAGGGGAGATCAAAGGGCAGCACGAGGCCGAGCAGTAGGGGCCAAATCATTTAACAATACTTGAGTCCTGTGAATTACGGACGTTTGGGTGGGGAAAATCTTCATCAGGAACGGGAATGTCTACTTCTAGTATTTTGCAAAAGTCCTGTAGATCCATTGGCGATCTGTATATTGCTTGTTTCCCCCTATGTGTGGCAATAACACAAACAGGGAATCCTCATTTATATTGTATTTTGTTCCGCTGGAGAACACTGGTGATAAACTTGAGGTCCCTCCGTTTCTGCAGGGTAATGTGACTTAGGTCAGAAAAGATCTGGATGGGTATACCCGCGTGGGTGACATCTTTAATGGCACGGGCTCTTTGTGATATAGTGTCCTTATCCTTATAGTTCAAGAATTTGATGATGATGTCTCTCGGAGGGGCTTTGGGAGAAGGTTTAGGGCGCAGAGCTCGGTGCGCTCGTTCAATTGGGATATCAGGGGAGTTCGGCGTCCCTTTAACGGTGCGGAACAGATCTTGCAAGTAGCCTTCTATGGCTGTGCTGGACACCGATTCCGGGACTCCCCTGATACGTAGGTTGTTCCGTCTCCCTCTATTGTCCAGATCTTCCACCTTTGACAACAAAAATTGCAAGTCCCCATCTTGTTCATGGACTCTCTGAGTGTTAGTGTTTACTTGGGCTTGTAAGGTATCCTGTTTTTTTTCCAGGTTGTTAACTTGTTGGCTAATCTGTTGAAAGTCCCTTTTCAGATCACTGAACAGAGACCTCATCTCTGTTAGCACATTGTTAATGTCAGCCTTGGAAGATATGACATTTAAATCATCCCTAGTCAGGGGTTCCTGGGGTTGTATGTCATGTAAGGAATCTGGCGTAGGGGGTGACAAAGGGTCTGGTGTCACCGTTTCAGCAGCTAAATGGTCAGGGCCCACAGGTGGTAGTTTTAGAAAGCTTGTCATACTGGTGCTTTTAAGGCCTTTGTCTCCTTTAGTATTTTTCCTACTTGCCATAATTATTGTCCTGTAGGGGGTACTGAGTGGTGCAGGCAATTGGATGCAAAGCTGAAGTGATCCTAAGTGCTTTTGTAGTCTGGTGCTCACTATGTTTATTATACAGTTAACGTTTCCTCTGCAGGATTAATTCAGGTTCCTGTTCAGTTCCCAGTGGAGCCAAAAGTAATTAGATGAGGAACCCTCCTCAGTACAGAGATTCAGAATAAATTTATGAGCCAAGAACTCCGTTATGCTGTGTCTCCTATTTGCTGTTTATAGAGATAATCAAGGGGTAGTGTGGTGCTGCAGGCCCAGTGTAAAGCGCTATCAGGAGTGTCCCACGTGGGGAAAGGCAGTTACCTGGTTTGATCTTATCGGGTCTCCGGTCGCGTAGTGACAGCTATGTTCCAAGTCTTCCTGCGGTTGTTCAGTTCGCCGATCAATGCGGTGCTCAGCTTGGAGTTATGGGCCAGAAAAAGTCCCTACCACTCTTCCAGATGGCTGCAGGGAAGCGGGTTTGTGGCGCCTGTCGGCGAGCAGGGTAAAGCTGCAAATTACGTTTACCGCCAGACACTGGTGATGCCGGCGAGTTGTCCCTATTGCATACCGTCCATGGAGGGGTTCCCTTCTCTGGGTGGGATGATGCAGGTATCTGGGGCTGTGGGGGTGAACAGCTATCCGCAGGCTTACAGGGTCGATTAGGCCGCAACTCCTCGGAGCTTGTTTTCTACGGCAGATATCCTCTGTCTGTGAGGGACACTGTACAGGTGTCGATTGTGAATTCTCTCCCCAGTTTTTAGGTAGAATTAAGCCGGTCCCAACATGTTTAATTGTATATAGCAGGCACAGGGCATAGGAGCTAATTTTCAAGCAGCCATGTCTCAACGTGGCCAGGCTCCGCCCCCCTGTAATCATTGTTTAACAATGAAATGGGCCTATAGGAATCCATTTGTTCCGGATCCTTGTCTTTTTTAAGTATTAAGGAGATTAGAGAAGATGTAATAACTGACGACTGCATTGACCCCCGGCTATAATAAAGATTAAATAATTTCTCTAGAAGTGGATAGATATCTTCTCCTAATAGTTTGCATAATTCTATGAGTAATTGGTCCGGGCCAGGGGCTTTATTAGGGGGAGCTGCTCTAATGGCACACCTTATCTCCTCCTTCGTGATTGGAGCATTAATCTTGGTCAAATGTTCATTGGAAATTTGTGGTATTTCTAGTTTGTCCCAAAAAAGTTGTTTAGCCTGGTGATTAATCGGGGGAGCAGAAAAGACTTGGGAAAAATAAATAATATAATTGCTTATCTCATGTATATCTGATAATCTTTTGCCCTTAACCTTAATGAAGTCAATTGATTGCTTCTTTTGTTTATGTTTAAGAACCAAGTTCGCTAAGAATTTTCCCGCCCTTCCACCATGTCTATAATACAATGAGCGAGAGCGTAGATCTTCAAGCTTAATTTGTTGGTTCAAGAAAATATCCCTTTCTTGCCTACTGTGTATGTATTTATCCCAGTTTTCTTTGGACGGGGTATTAGTATATACATTAAGAGCATTGCGAAGTTGATTGGATAACTGAATATTCCAAGCAAGCGCCTTCCGCTTCCTAGTTACCATGTAAGCCTTAATTTCACACCTGATAACCGCCTTGAAGGACTACCATAAAATTTCAACTTTATTTAAATAGTGAGAGTTAAATTTATAAAATTCCCTCCATCTAGCTTTTAACCAATTTTTTAAATTAATATCCGAGGATAGATATTTAGGGAAGAAGTATCTCGCAATCTTATTAGTGTTATGCACCCTTATATCTAGGTCCAGCAATATAATTGCGTGGTCTGATAAAGAAATTTCTTTAATATCCGCTTTGGTTTTTAGGCCCATAATTTTCCCATTCACAAAAAAAGCATCAATTCTCGATAATGTTTGATGTGTTTTAGATTCACATGTGAACATTTTAGTGTCTGGATTTTGGATCCTCCATATATCCTTTAATTCTAACGATGAGGTAAAATTCTTCAGAAACTTTACCTTCATTTTATTATCACTGTTTTTAGACCCTTTAAGCCTGTCTAAGGCTGGAAACATAACTGCGTTAAAATCCCCCGCAACAATTAGGTATTCGGAGCAAAACTGCAAGAGCTTGACTTGTAAGCTTTCCCAAAAATCTTTATTTGGTTTATTGGGTGCAAACAAGTTACATATAACAAGCTTCATGCCTTCTACCTCTAGGTGTAAAATAATATATCTTTCCTCTATGTCAGATTCTTGGGAAAGAATCTTATAATTCAGATGTTTGTTAAACAAGAAGGCTACTCCCTTCTTCCTTGCACTACATGGAATTGCTAATACCTCTCCAACCCAGCGTGTTTTCAACTTGGGTATCTCTTGAGCTTTCAAATGAGTTTCTTGGAGTAAAGCGATATCAGGGTTGTGTTTCTTTAATAAGTTCAGTATACCCTTAAGTTTGATTGGGGAAGTTATACCCCCTGATTGGGGAAGTTATACCCCCTGATTGGGGAAGTTATACCCCCTAGCCCCCAAAGCCCCACATGTTAACATCTGAACTGAGATATACAGCCCCGGCAGAGATCCCATCACTCATACATCAATCTAGTCAATTCCTTGAGGAACAAATGGATAGTTGTGGCGTATTGTCTCTTGATGTAAATGGTTCACTCTGTGTCCCTGCTGCTGTGGGGAACCCTTGCGCTCAGAATCAAGCTTTGGGAGTACATATGCTGCAATCTGTTCTGAAGCTCCGGTCCATTTCTACTATCCCTTGGCTCAGTCTTAGAGACTGCTATCGATGAAGGGAAACATTTGTCAATCTTACCTCCTTAGAGCTCATCACAAAGTCAAAGAAGAAAAGTGCCCACTAATGTTATGTTCACCTCTATGAACAGAATAGGAGTGGGGTAAGCTCCTATGTTAATCAGTAAATAACATGGCTCAACTCTACTGGCCTTTGCTGACTCTGGAGATTCAGAGTTTCTGGGGAACCCAGCTCTACTACTT
The DNA here is from genome assembly GCF_027579735.1 of Bombina bombina. Lineage (NCBI taxonomy): Eukaryota > Metazoa > Chordata > Amphibia > Anura > Bombinatoridae > Bombina > Bombina bombina. Next base: position 62,081,868 of record NC_069503.1, read on the forward strand.
TAGGTTTTTAAATAATAGTCTATAGTCCTGTTAAGCTTATTGTTGACATATGTTTGTGATGTTTAAATGTCACTTGAGTTAATCATTTACATTTTAGTCATGCACACTACAGGTTGCCTTGCTGTGATGAAAACAATGCTCCTTTGTTTTTGGTATATGTTATTCATTTTCTATAAGACCATGATATGATTACATATGCAATAGTGAATGATTGCATTCCATATTGTATTGGTGAAGATTTAATTTCTGTGCATGATTCTGGCAACCTTTAGCCCCATAAGCTACCCAGACATGTTTATTTTGTCCCTAATTTCAAGGGTTTCTACGTGGAGCAAATGGGGTCTTACTCACTAATGCTCCTATATTCTTATAATTTTGCATGTAGGTTCATAAGGGGGGACAAATCTTTCCAATTTAGGGGCGGATATATGGACGTTTGTTAGATAGTCATACTTGACATATAATTATGAACCAGTATGTCTCTGTGGGTATTTTATAAGATATACAGTATATATCCTGGATGTGACACTGCTGTGTTATCAGTTGCCGTGATGACATGGCTACTATAATTAAAGTCATAACTCAATATATTCACTATGTTCCAGGGGGATAGAATACTAATTGCCTAAAGTCTTATATCTGTGCTTGGAAACTATCCCCTGGGAACTATCTATTATTATTTAATAATATAGATGTACCCCATACCCTTTACATACTGATAGGACATAAGGCGTCGACTTGAGCAACTGTTTATATTCAAAATTAAGTACACTTACTAGTTTTTCTGAGAGCTGGTATGGTCACTGTTATGCTTGGTTAAGCCTCTAAGCATTTCAGGGCAATAGCTGTTCAATATACAATGATGACCTTAAGCCTAGTATTAGAAATATAGGTGCACACAACTTATCCTGTTATACCTCTTGTGGCCACACACTATCAGTAGTTGGTTGTTGGTTCCAGTAACAATATTTTATACAAGGTGATAAGTTACAGATTGAGTTTTCGCCATATACCTCCTTTACATATACAATCTACTGAAATTGCTAACAAATCTGCCAAAATAGCATATTAAATATAATCCAATGCTTTGAACTTTACTATTTCTGGTACTATGAATCATATATCCTGTACCAAGCTTATAGCAACCCTCTTGTTAACAGGCATTGTGAGAGTTGGTTTTTCTCTTTTTTTTTTGTATTGTTGGGTGGCTGGTCTCCTGCCCCACCTCCCCCTATCCCTCCCCCATATGTTACACTCTGGCACATGTGAGTGTGTCCAGAGTGTTCTGAACAGTTTCCCTTGCAAAATACCGCATATATCCCTATATCCCATTACATATAATATATTTAACTTTTTATTAGTTTTTTATATGCTTTAGACAATACATTTCAACTAGATATTCATGCTTGAGAGGCTCCTATATGCTCTCTAACATTTATTTTTCTCACTGTTCCTATATATAAAAAACAAACAAACAAAAAAAAAAGCCGTAACAGACGGCAAAACATGTTAAGAGAGGGTAATTGAAATGCCCAGTAAACTTTTTAATATAGCAAAGTAAATCGATGCTGATGCTGATTATAGTAGATGCTAATAGAGCTCTCGGTATACCAATATATGGGTAAATAATATAATGTAGCTCAAACAATCTCTGTTTTAACAGCATGTCTAATGTTAACTAGTGGAACAATTCGACTGTATCAGGTCACAAACGTGGGACTGCCTTATACTTCGATTTGAGTAAAGATTGTATAATAACCTGAAAAATTTAACGTCCCAGCATTTGTACATAGGATATATACTTAAAGTGGTTGAATAAAACAATTATATCACATCATGAAAATGCATCTTTAAATTCTCTTTGTAATTTTAAATTTCACATTTCTTGGTTTTAAGAGATATTTTTGTAATAAAAGTTATGTTCTAATTTTGAATAAGTTTTCCACTTCCTAGAAAATTATGTCATACAGACTAGGGGAGATGGAAGTGCTGTAAAAGTGCATACTTTTTAGTCAAATCTCTTCTTGACTTTCTGTCACACAGCATTTAATGTCTAAACCGTTGGAAACAAAAGTGAGTATACCCCTAAGAGGAAATTTCCAAATTGGGCCTAAAGTGTCAATATTTTGTGTGGCCACCATTATTTTCCAGCACTGCCTTATCCCTCTTGGGCATGGAGTTCACCAGAGCTTCACAGGTTGCCACTGGAGTACTCTTCCACTACATGACATCATCACAGAGCTGGTGGATGTTAGAGACCTTGTGCTCCCCCACCTTTTGTTTGAGGATGCCCCACAGATGCTCAATAGGGTTTAGGTCTGGAGACATGCTTGGCCAGTCCATCACCTTTACCCTCAGTTTCTTTAGCCAGGCAGTGGTCATCTTGGAGGTGTGTTTGGGGTCATTTTCATGTTGGAATACTGCCCTGCGGCCCAGTCTCTGAAGGGAGGGGATCATGCTGTGCTTCAGTATGTCACAGTATATGTTGGCATTCATGGTTCCCTCAGTGAACTGTAGCTCCCCAGTGCCGGCAGCACTCATGCAGGCCCACACCATGACACTCCCACCACCATGCTTGACTGTAGGCAAGACACATTTGTCTTTGTACTCCTCACCTGGTTGCCTCAACACATGCTTGACACCATCTGAACCAAATAAGTTTATCTTGATCTCATCAGACCACAGGACATTATTCAGTAATCCATGTTCTTAGTCTGCTTGTCTTCAGCAAACTGTTTGCAGCCTTTCTTGTGCATCATCTATAGAAGAGGCTTCCTTCTGGGATGACAGCCATGCAGACCAATTTGATGCAGTGTGCGGCATATGGTCTGAGCACTGTCCAGCTGACACCCCCCCATATATATATATATATATATAAAAGATAATGTATGCTAGAAATATTAGAAAAAGAAGCATTAGATAATACAGAGCCAGATTACGAGTTTATAGGGAGTCTATAGGGAAAGTAAAGACCACAGCTTTTTTGGCGGTATTTCACTCCCTATAGCGCTGATATTATGAGTTTAAAAAAAGCAGGCTTGTGCTGGTGATATGGCAGCGTTGAGCTCCATACCGCACCCAAATACAAGCGCTGCTTTGAGCTGCTGTTACGTGCTCGTGCATGATTTCCCCATAGACAACAATGGGGAGAGCCGGCTAAAAAAAAGCCTAACGCCTGCAATCACAGAGCGTAAAGCTCCGTAACGTAGACCCATTGATGTCTATGGGAAAAAAAAATGTATGTTTAAACCTAACACCCTAACATAAACCCCACGTCTAAACATCCCTAATCTACTGCCCCTAACATCGCCGCAGCCTACATTATTTTATAAACCCTAATCTGCGGACCCCAACATCGCCGCCACCTAACTACACTTATTAACCCCTAATATGCCGCCCCCAACATTGCCACCCCTACATTACTGTTATTAACCCCTAATCTGCTGCCCCTCATATCGCCGCCACTTAACTACACTTATTAACCCATAATCTGCCGCCCCCAATGACGCCGCCACTATTCTAAATTTATTAACCCCTAACCCTAAGTCTAACCCTAACGTAACCCTAACACCCCCTAACTTTAACATAATTAAAATAATTCTAAATAAAACTTACTATTATCAACTAAATTATTCCTATTTAAAACTACATACATACTTACCTGTGAAATAAAACCTAAGCTAGCTGCACTATAACTAACCTTTATATTGTAACTATCTAAGGTGTTATTTTTATTTTACAGGTAAGTTTGTATTTATTTTAACTAGGTAGATTAGTTATTATATAGTTATTAACTATTTACTAGAACACAAAGTTAGGTGTGAGTGACACACACCAAAGCAGCGCAATAAACCTGAAAGTTACCAATTAAATATCATATGTTAAAAATAAATAGCAATACCTGACAAAAATATGTATAGATTCGCAAAATTAAAAATAACAACACAAAGTCCAAAAATATAAATACAAAGAATGTTCTTTATACTTATTCCGGAAATATATTAATAATTGAAATGAAGCAAAAGACTCCAGCAGCTCCTCTGGAACAGGTGATTCCACAGACCTTGATTGCAAACACGTTTTTTTCTCTGAAAGTAGAGAAGAGAAGAGCGCGGACTCAAATGCAGAGTAACAACAATTTAATAATACACACGACAAATGGCCACTCACAAGATAAAAATGTAAAATCAGCATATATATGATAAAACCATAGACTTATCGTCTCATGCCGGCATCCTTCTGTGTTAAGGAGATGTCAGAATAAGCGTGTCCCTCCACTGCCTTCCAAGTGTGGCCAAGTTCAGGTTTGTCAGAGTCAGTCCGTGAGGAGTATCTCCAAGCAAAGTTCATTTAATAGCATCAAATGTGAACCAAAGTTATTAGCCAATGTTTGATCGCTTGAATAAAATACACGGAGGATAACAAGCTAAATGTGCGTTATAGCTGTGAGTTAACGTTCCTCTGCTCTTATACCTCCAAACTCGTAGCTGCAGACTTATAGCTGGGGCGGCTTCACAGGAACGGATGGCTCAGGGGGTGGGCGGTGGGCGGTTCTCTACGCGTTTCGTCACGTCTCGGCGTGACTTTCTCAAGAGTGCTGTGTAAGGGGGAAGGAGAGGCTCTATAAAGGGGAGTGTCACTACACACACCCTCTTGTTTGACCAATCCTATGAGGTGAAACACGATAGTATTTAGTGGATGATAAAAAGCATAGTGTTAAAAGGATAAACATTACATTATATACAATATCGCAATAGTAAATGCATAATACATATACATATCAATTAATATATGAAGCAAACATATTAGTAATGCCAAAAGATAAAAACGAAGATATAAATAAGTTAATATCGATATACTTAAAATAGCTGAACATTCAGATACTAGAAAGCTATATATATAAAAATGTGAACCCATACATGATAAGTGCATATAATAAATATGTATATAAAAGGCGATGACACACAATTGATATTGGAAAATTAGATATAAAAGTAAAATATATGAATATTATAAAAATATGTTATAAAAAGGCCTGCAAGTCAATTTCTATATTGAGCCCATTAGGCTCCAAACAATTGAGATTTTTAATCCAAAAAGTTTCTTGTTTTCTGAGTTTTAATAGCCTATTGGTATCCCATACATTAGGTTTAATCCACTCTATAATTTTGACAGAAAGATCTTGGGGATTTTGATTATGGTGGGTTTTAAAATGGCGAGACACACTATGATTGTCGAAGCCAGATACAATATTATTTACATGTTCTCTAATTCTATATTTGATTTTTCTCTTCGTGCGCCCTACATAAATATGTCCACATTTACAGACTAATTGATAAACCACGTATGTGGTGTGACATGTGTATCTATCTTTACATGCATACTTTTTACTATGATTGTAGTTGGAAAAATGGGTACTGTCTTGATCTATTAAGGGGCACAAGACACAATCAATCTTTTTGCATGGATTAACTATTTACTAGCTACCTAGTTAAAATAAATACAAATTTACCTGTAAAATAAAACATAACCTGTCTTACAGTAAACACTAACATTACACTAAAATTAAATAAATTACATTAATCAAATACAATTAACTAAATTACAAAAAAAATAAACACTAAATTACACAAAAAAAAAAAAAAAGATCACATATTTAAACTAATTACTCCTAATCTAATAGCCCTATCAAAATACCCCCTCCCCCCAAAAAAAATAAAAAAAAATAAAGCCCCTAGCCTACACTAAACTGCCAATAGCCCTTAAAAGGGCATTTTGCGGGGCATTGCCCCAAAGATAACAGCTCTTTTGCATTGCAAATAAAAATACAAACATTCCCCCCAACAGTAAAACCCACCACCCAGACAACAAAACTCTCCAAATAAAAGTCTCTTTAAATAAACCTGAGCTACTCATTCCCTGAAAAGGGCATTTGGATGGGTATTGCCCTTAAAAGGGCATTTAGCTCTTTTACATTGCCCAAACCCTAATCTAAAAATAAAACCCACCCAATAAACCCTTAATAAAACCCAACACTAACCCCCGAAAATCCACTTTCAGTTTTTGAAGACCGGACATCCATCCTCCTCCAGCCGGCAGAAGTCCTCATCCAAGCCGGCAGAAGTCTTCATCCAAGTGTTAAGAAGTCCTCAACGAAGCCAGCAGAAGTCTTCAACCAAGTGGCAAGAAGTCCTCATCGAAGTCGCAAGAAGTCATCATCCATGCGGGCAGAAGTCTTCATCCAGACGGCTGTCAGGGTGCCAGGAATCAGACTGAGACGAGAAGTGCAAAAATAATCACACCTTTATTAATAGCAACAAATAATAAAAAGTCCACAAGTCAAATAACAAGCCAGGAGTCAAAACCAGAGCTGGTAGTCAGACGAGCCGAGTCAGGAGCCAAAGCGAATAGTCAGACGAGCCAGAATCAGGAACAAGGAAAACAGCAGAGTCAGGAACAAGCCAGGGATCAGGAACCAGGAAGGACGTCAGGCAGCCAGGTAAAACACAGGAGCTCTCACAAACAGGTCTGAAACAACGCAAGGGCAAAGCATACTGAACAGAGGCCCTTTAAATAATAAGTGATGACATCACAATTCTGAGACCGCATCCTGTCTCACATGGATGATGCACAACAGTCTGGCCATAAAAGGAAGTGCAGGCAATGAGCAGCATCCCCCACAATGCACCAAGACAGGAAGAGAGGTGAGTAAAATGGCTGCCAGCAGCACATGGCAAACACAACAGGGAAAAAACCCTGACAGTACCCTCCCCTCAACGACCCCTCCCCCCACGGGAGGACAAAAGGCTTATTGGGGAAACTGGCATGGAAGGCATGGAGGAGGGCAGGAGCATGAACATCAGAGGAGGGAACCCAAGAACGCTCCTCCAGACCGTAGCCCCTCCAGTGAACCAAATACTGTACATGGCCCCTGGACATACGAGAGTCAATAATGCTGCTGACCTCATACTCCTCATGGTTGTCAACAAGGATAGGATGGGGACGAGGCAACACAGTGGTAAACCGATTACAAACCAATGGTTTCAAGAGGGAGACATGAAAAACATTGGAGATGCGCATAGCAGGAGGAAGGTCAAAAGCGTAAGCCACCGGATTAACCCATCGGAGTATTCGAAAAGGACCAACATAATGGGGAGCCAATTTATTGGAAGGCACACGAAGGTTCAAGTTGCGGGAGGACAGCCAAACTCTCTCACCAACCTGGTAGGAAGGTGCGGGGAGACGCCTACGATCAGCCTGGAACTTTTGGCGCTGCATAGAACGATGAAGGCAATCCTTAATCTGCACCCACGTGGAACGGAGTTTCCGGAGATGCTCCTCCAAAACCGGAATACCCTGAGACATGAATGAATCGGGCAACAAGGATGGTTGAAACCCATAATTCGCCATGAACAGGAATAACTTGGAGGAAGCATTAATAGCACTATTACGAGCAAACTCTGCCCAAGGTAACAGTTCAGACCAATTATTGTGGTTATCTGAGACATAGCCATGGAGGAACTGTTCCAGAGCTTGATTAGACCGTTCCCCAGCCCCATTGGATTGAGGGTGATATGCTGAGGAGAAGGAAAGCTGGATCCCCATTTGAGCACAAAACCCCATTTGAGCACAAAAGGAATGCCAAAATCTGGAGACAAACTGGCTACCCCGGTCCGACACTATCTCCTTGGGTAACCCATGTAAACGGAAGACCTCCCAGGCAATAATTTAAGCAAGCTCCTGAGCGGTAGGCAGCTTTATCAAGGGAATGCAATGTGACATTTTAGAAAAACGGTCAACCACCATAAGGATAACAGTATTGCCATTGGAAACAGGGAGCTCGACAATGAAGTCCATGGAAAGATGTGTCCAAGGATGCTCACCATTAGCAATAGGTTGAAGAAGACCCACAGGAAGACGTCGAGGAGTCTTATTTTGTGCACAAACTGAGCAGGAGGCAACATACGCAGCAACATCAGAACGAAGACCTGGCCACCAGAATTGTCGAGTGACAGACCAAATCATTTGGTTCTTGCCTGGGTGACCTGAGGCTTTAGGATAGTGGTAAGTGTGCAAAAGTTTAGTTCGAAGATTCTCAGGAACAAAACACTTACCACTAGGTTTCTCAGGAGGTGAATTGGTTTGTGCAGCCAGGATCTCCTCCCCCAAGGGAGAAGTCAAATTAGTACGTATGGTAGCCAAAATATGGTCAGGAGGTATAACAGGAGTAGGTACAGACTCCTCCTTGGACAGAGGCGAAAATTGTTGAGAGAGGGCATCAGCCCTAACATTCTTACTACCAGGCAGGTAGGAGACCACATAATTAAACCGAGACAAAAATAGCGCCCATCTGGCCTGTCGGGGCGACAAACGTTTTGCTTCAGAAAGATAAGTTAAATTCTTGTGGTCAGTAAGAATGAGCACTGGCATGCTAGTACCATTGAGAAGATGCCTCCATTCCTTAAGTGCCAAAATTATAGCCAGTAATTCCCTTTCGCCAATTTCATAATTGCACTCCGCTGGAGACAATTTTCTAGAGAAGAAACCACACGGATGCAAAGAACCATCAGGCGTAGGATGTTGAGACAAGAGGGCACCTACTCCAGTCTCAGAAGCATCGACCTCAAGATTGAAAGGCAGGACATGGTTAGAATGAGCCAGAACTGGAGCGGCAGCAAAGGCAGTCTTAAGACTATCAAAGGCCTTAATGGCAGTAGGTGACCAATGGAGTGGATCATTCTCTTTACGGGTCATGTCTGTGATAGGTTTGACCAAGGAAGAAAAGTTTTTAATAAACTTTCTATAGTAATTGGCGAATCCCAAAAAACGTTGAATAGACCGAAGACCAACTGGGCGAGGCCACTGCAGAACTGCAGATAACTTGTCAGGATCCATGGAGAACCCTGCAATGGAGATAACATAATCTAGGAAGGTTACTTGAGTCTGATGGATCTCACATTTCTTGACTTTACAAAACAGGCCATTCTCACGTAGTCTCTGAAGTACCCGTGTAACATCAGAATGATGAGCCTCAAGTGTGAGTGAGTGTATGAGGATGTCGTCTAAGTACACCACAACACACTGTTGCAACATATCTCGTAGGACATCATTAATAAATTCCTGGAAAACAGTAGGAGCATTACATAGGTCAAAGGGCATTACAAGATACTCATAATGCCCGCTCCTGGTGTTAAATGCTGTTTTCCATTCGTGGCCCTCCTTAATCCTAACGAGATCCTCTCAAATCAAGTTTAGTAAAGACCGTAGCTCCCTTGAGGCGGTCAAAGAGTTCCGTAATAAGACCCCTATAATCGATACAGGGTCTTAGCTTGCCAGCAGCACATGGCAAACAGAACAGGGAAAAAACCCTGACACGGCATCTTCTATCTTCATCCTTCCGGCGCGGAGTTGGTCCATCTTCAAGACGTCCGGCACTGAGCATCCTCTTCATATGGTCCCAGCCGTACACTGAAGGTTCCCTTTAAGGGACGTCATCAAAGATTGCGTACCTTGAATTCCTATTGACTGATAAAATTCTATAAGCCAATAGGAATTAAAGGGGAAAAAATCATATTGGCTGATGCAATCAGCCAATAGGATTGAGCTTTAATCCTATTTGCTGTTGCAATCAGCCAATAGGATTGAGCTCGCATTCTATTGGCTGTTCCAATCAGCCAATAGAATGCAAGCTCACTCCTATTGGCTGATTGGAAGGATGAATATAGAAGATGCCGTCTGGATAAAGACTTCTGCCTGCATGGATGATGACTTCTTGCCGCTTGGATGAAGGCTTCTTCCGGCTTCGATGAGGTCTTCTTGCCGCTTGGATTAAGACTTCTTCTGGCTTCGATGAGGACTTTGCCGGGTGGAGGAGGATGGATGTCCGGTCTTCAAAAACTGTAAGTGGATCTTCGGGGGTTAGTGTTACATTTATTTTAAGGGTTTATTGGGTGGGTTTTATTTTTAGATTAGGGTTTGGGCAATGTAAAAGAGCTAAATGCCCTTTTAAGGGCAATGCCCATCCAAATGCCCTTTTCAGGGCAATGTGTAGCTTAGGTTTATTTAGATTGAATTTTATTTGGGGGAGTTGGTTGTGTGGGTAGTGGGTTTTACTATTGGGGGCTTGTTTGTAATTTATTTTAAAGGGAAAAGAGCTGTTATCTTTGGGGCAATGCCCCGCAAAAGGCCCTTTTAAGGGCTATTGACAGTTTAGTGTAGGCTAGGGGTTTTATTATTTTGATAGGGCTATTAGATTAGGAGTAATTAGTTTAAATATTTGATAATTTCTTTTTTATTTTGTGTAATTTAGTGTTTATATTTTTTGTAATTTTTTTAATTGTATTTGATTAATGTAATTTATTTAATTTTAGTGTAATGCTAGTTTTACTGTAGGACAGGTTAGGTTTTATTTAACAGGTAAATGTGTATTTATTTTAACTAGGCAGCTAGTAAATAGTTAATAACTATTTAATAACTAATCTACCTAGTTAAAATAAATACAAATTGGGGGTGGGGGGTGGAGCTGGCCGCTGCTAAGATGGCAGCATAACTCCATAGCTCCATAAACCAGTATGCACAAATACATTAGATAAAGCATAAACATCTATCATTTTCTCATCTGGAACCAATGATTAAAAACTGAGATGCATAGAGACTAAACCGGAGACATTTCAGTGTGTTGAGGACATCAGAGTTCCTATATCCCAGCGCGCAAAGAAAAGCCGCCATTAGAAGATGAGACAGGAGAACGTGACAGAGCCCAGCATCAAGCTGTGTCAATAGGCACAGGCACTCAGCCTTACAATTACCGAAGGGGCTAGGATCTAAACCGGGTGCACCGGGTGAGACAGATTAACACCGGGAGAGCAGACGGCCCGACCTGAAGACCGGAGGCATAACGGCAGTCGCATTACTGCATACAAAACAAGTCAGTGCAACAAAAACCCTAATAACAGGGTCTGGGCAGGTCGAATAAGGGGAGAAGAAGTCCTATACTTACCAGGCGATCGATAGGGGCTCTGATTGCAGAAGTTAGTTGTCAGCAAGTGCAGTAAGACAGCCCTGGAGGGGGAGAGAGGGAGATAAGGCCCCATAGCTGTGACGCAGCAATATCAATACTGCAGTACATGAGAGAACGAATGTACAGAGTAGAACTATACAACATAAGCAATGCTGACAACAGGGACAGTGTAAAAAGACTTTACTATATTTCATGTATCCATATACTAAGAGAGCCACAAGACACAATTGAAGGGAGAGAATCATCCCTGGAGATAATCCCATAAATTGACCAATAACCCTAAAACCAGCAGCAATTATATCTGTGAAGTAGGCAAACTTTAAAGCTCCAAGTCTAGAAATATAAGGCTGCATAAACAATAAAACAGATCAGAAGTGCCTATACAGAAAAAGGCATATAACAGGCTGCAATACCTGTAGAGAAAGGGCCCAAAATGGCGTCTAAGAGACTAATGAAACCTTTAAAAACCGCTAAACATACACACATTAAGGGCCCCAGCGTGGAATCCTTTTTTAACCCTGCAAGTCAACACTCCACTTCTATGGAGCATGAACAGATGGGTGTGACATCACCAATCTCACAATCACCTATTAGGCCTCAGAAGGAGACAGATACCCTCTTACAGATACCTACGTCTATATTGTCATCATTGGCCTCAAAGCAAGATATTGCAGAAATAGTGAGGACATGCATGAGAGAAGAGATGGCGGAGCTAAAGCAAGAAATGCATACCATTGGATTTCGTGTAGATACCCTTGAGGATTACACAAATAACATTCAGGAAGAAGTGAATCAAATACAGGAAACCTCAGCTACACAAGCAGATCTAATAGAAGCTCTTCATGACAAAATAGAAGATCTTGAAAACAGGGGGTGCAGGAAAAATCTGCGTATAAGAGGAATTCCAGAGTCAGTGCTCCCGAAGGATTTACCAACTTATCTGCCGGCATTATTCGCCCACTTAAGAGGGGAAACATCCTCCAGGGAAATAAATTGGGACAGAGAACACAGGGCCTTGAAACCCAGACCATCAGATAAAGCCCCACCTAGAGACATAATAATAAAGTTCAAACAATTTATGGAGAAAGAAGAACTTCTTAATTTGTCCCGCAGAAACCAGCCGGTTAAATTCAGGGGTACCGTACTCCAATTTTACACTGACCTTTCGCAGTGGACACTGCAAAGACGGAAGGAATTAGCACCATTAACAACCCGATTAAGGAGCAAAAAAATATTATATAGATGGGGTTTTCCGTTCCACTTATATGTCCTTCACGGTAACAGGAAACTCTCTTGCACCAAGATTTCGGAGATACCGGATTTCTGTGCAGCTCTAGATCTCGAACCTCCTGCCGATCCAGAAAATGAAAATGTACAGCCATTGCCACAACGGAAGAAGCGACCAAAAGACACCAACAAAGGGCAAAAAGAGTCCTATACCACTGAGAATAGTTCCTCTATAAGACTTCAACCACCGTAAACAAAAAGAATGTCTCAAACCCCAAGAGCTACTATAACAGACAAAGGATAAGGGAGCTGGCATACGTCTGGATGGGTAAAAACATAATTTATGTAAGAACTTACCTGATAAATTCATTTCTTTCATATTAACAAGAGTCCATGAGCTAGTGACGTATGGGATATACATTCCTACCAGGAGGGCAAAGTTTCCCAAACCTTAAAATGCCTATAAATACACCCCTCACCACACCCACAAATCAGTTTAACGAATAGCCAAGAAGTGGGGTGATAAGAAAAAAAGTGCGAAACATATAAAATAAGGAATTGGAATAATTGTGCTTTATACAAAAAAATCATAACCACCACAAAAAAGGGTGGGCCTCATGGACTCTTGTTAATATGAAAGAAATGAATTTATCAGGTAAGTTCTTACATAAATTATGTTTTCTTTCATGTAATTAACAAGAGTCCATGAGCTAGTGACGTATGGGATAATGACTACCCAAGATGTGGATCTTTCCACACAAGAGTCACTAGAGAGGGAGGGATAAAATAAAGACAGCCAATTCCTGCTGAAAAAAATCCACACCCAAAATAAAGTTTAACAAAAAACATAAGCAGAAGATTCAAACTGAAACCGCTGCCTGAAGAACTTTTCTACCAAAAACTGCTTCAGAAGAAGAAAATACATCAAAATGGTAGAATTTAGTAAAAGTATGCAAAGAGGACCAAGTTGCTGCTTTGCAGATCTGGTCAACCGAAGCTTCATTCCTAAACGCCCAGGAAGTAGATACTGACCTAGTAGAATGAGCTGTAATTCTCTGAGGCGGAATTTTACCCGACCCAACATAGGCAAGATGAATTAAAGATTTCAACCAAGATGCCAAAGAAATGGCAGAAGCTTTCTGGCCTTTCCTAAAACCGGAAAAGATAACAAATAGACTAGAAGTCTTACGGAAAGATTTCGTAGCTTCAACATAATATTTCAAAGCTCTAACAACATCCAAAGAATGCAACGATTTCTCCTTAGAATTCTTAGGATTAGGACATAATGAAGGAACCACAATTTCTCTACTAATGTTGTCGGAATTCACAACTTTAGGTAAAAATTCAAAAGAAGTTCGCAACACCGCCTTATCCTGATGAAAAATCAGAAAAGGAGACTCACAAGAAAGAGCAGATAATTCAGAAACTCTTCTAGCAGAAGAGATGGCCAAAAGGAACAAAACTTTCCAAGAAAGTAATTTAATGTCCAATGAATGCATAGGTTCAAACGGAGGAGCTTGAAGAGCTCCCAGAACCAAATTCAAACTCCAAGGAGGAGAAATTGACTTAATGACAGGTTTTATACGAACCAAAGCTTGTACAAAACAATGAATATCAGGAAAAATAGCAATCTTTCTGTGAAAAAGAACAGAAAGAGCGGAGATTTGTCCTTTCAAAGAACTTGCGGACAAACCCTTATCTAAACCATCCTGAAGAAACTGTAAAATTCTCGGTATTCTAAAAGAATGCCAAGAAAAAAGATGAGAAAGACACCAAGAAATATAAGTCTTCCAGACTCTATAATATATCTCTCGAGATACAGATTTACGAGCCTGTAACATAGTATTAATCACGGAGTCAGAGAAACCTCTTTGACCAAGAATCAAGCATTCAATCTCCATACCTTTAAATTTAAGGATTTCAGATCCGGATGGAAAAAAGGACCTTGTGACAGAAGGTCTGGTCTTAACGGAAGAGTCCATGGTTGGCAAGATGCCATCCGGACAAGATCCGCATACCAAAACCTGTGAGGCCATGCCGGAGCTATTAGCAGAACAAACGAGCATTCCCTCAGAATCTTGGAGATTACTCTTGGAAGAAGAACTAGAGGCGGAAAGATATAGGCAGGATGATACTTCCAAGGAAGTGATAATGCATCCACTGCCTCCGCCTGAGGATCCCGGGATCTGGACAGATACCTGGGAAGTTTCTTGTTTAGATGAGAGGCCATCAGATCTATCTCTGGGAGCCCCCACATTTGAACAATCTGAAGAAATACCTCTGGGTGAAGAGACCATTCGCCCGGATGCAACGTTTGGCGACTGAGATAATCCGCTTCCCAATTGTCTACACCTGGGATATGAACCGCAGAGATTAGACAGGAGCTGGATTCCGCCCAAACCAAAATTCAAGATACTTCTTTCATAGCCAGAGGACTGTGAGTCCCTCCTTGATGATTGATGTATGCCACAGTTGTGACATTGTCTGTCTGAAAACAAATGAACGATTCTCTCTTCAGAAGAGGCCAAAACTGAAGAGCTCTGAAAACTGCACGGAGTTCCAAGATATTGATCGGTAATCTCACCTCCTGAGATTCCCAAACTCCTTGTGCCGTCAGAGATCCCCACACAGCTCCCCAACCTGTGAGACTTGCATCTGTTGAAATTACAGTCCAGGTTGGAAGAACAAAAGAAGCCCCCTGAATTAAACGAAGGTGATCTGTCCACCACGTTAGAGAGTGTCGAACAATCGGTTTTAAAGATATTAATTGATATATCTTCGTGTAATCCCTGCACCATTGGTTCAGCATACAGAGCTGAAGAGGTCGCATGTGAAAACGAGCAAAGGGGATCGCGTCCGATGCAGCAGTCATAAGACCTAGAATTTCCATGCATAAGGCTACCGAAGGGAATGATTGAGACTGAAGGTTTCGACAAGCTGTAATCAATTTTAGACGTCTCTTGTCTGTTAAAGACAGAGTCATGGACACTGAATCTATCTGGAAACCCAGAAAGGTTACCCTTGTTTGAGGAATCAAAGAACTTTTTGGTAAATTGATCCTCCAACCATGATCTTGAAGAAACAACACAAGTCGATTCGTATGAGACTCTGCTAAATGTAAAGACTGAGCAAGTACCAAGATATCGTCCAAATAAGGAAATACCACAATACCCTGTTCTCTGATTACAGACAGAAGGGCACCGAGAATCTTTGTGAAAATTCTTGGAGCTGTAGCAAGGCCAAACGGTAGAGCCACAAATTGGTAATGCTTGTCTAGAAAAGAGAATCTCAGGAACTGATAATGATCTGGATGAATCGGAATATGCAGATATGCATCCTGTAAATCTATTGTGGACATATAATTCCCTTGCTGAACAAAAGGCAATATAGTCCTTACAGTTACCATCTTGAACGTTGGTATCCTTACAAAACGATTCAATAATTTTAGATCCAGAACTGGTCTGAAGGAATTCTCCTTCTTTGGTACAATGAAGAGATTTGAATAAAACCCCATCCCCTGTTCCGGAACTGGAACTGGCATAATTACTCCAGCCAACTCTAGATCTGAAACACAATTCAGAAATGCTTGAGCTTTCACTGGATTTACTGGGACACGGGAAAGAAAAAATCTCTTTGCAGGAGGTCTCATCTTGAAACCAATTCTGTACCCTTCTGAAACAATGTTCTGAATCCAAAGATTGTGAACAGAATTGATCCAAATTTCTTTGAAAAAACGTAACCTGCCCCCTACCAGCTGAACTGGAATGAGGGCCGTACCTTCATGTGAACTTAGAAGCAGGCTTTGCCTTTCTAGCAGGCTTGGATTTATTCCAGACTGGAGATGGTTTCCAAACTGAAACTGCTCCTGAGGATGAAGGATCAGGCTTTTGTTCTTTGTTGAAACGAAAGGAACGAAAACGATTGTTAGCCCTGTTTTTACCTTTATACGTTTTATCCTGTGGTAAAAAAGTTCCTTTCCCACCAGTAACAGTTGAAATAATAGAATCCAACTGAGAACCAAATAATTTGTTTCCCTGGAAAGAAATGGAAAGTAGAGTTGATTTAGAAGCCATATCAGCATTCCAGGTCTTAAGCCATAAAGCTCTTCTGGCTAAGATAGCCAGAGACATAAACCTAACATCAACTCTAATAATATCAAAAATGGCATCACAGATGAAATTATTAGCATGCTGGAGAAGAATAATAATATCATGAGAATCACGATTTGTTACTTGTTGCGCTAGAGTTTCCAACCAAAAAGTTGAAGCTGCAGCAACATCAGCCAATGATATAGCAGGTCTAAGAAGATTACCTGAACATAGATAAGCTTTTCTTAGAAAAGATTCAATTTTTCTATCTAAAGGATCCTTAAACGAGGTACCATCTGACGTAGGAATGGTAGTACGTTTAGCAAGGGTAGAAATAGCCCCATCAACTTTAGGGATTTTGTCCCAAAATTCTAACCTGTCAGGCGGAACAGGATATAATTGCTTAAAACGTTTAGAAGGAGTAAATGAATTACCCAATTTATCCCATTCCTTGGAAATTACTGCAGAAATAGCATTAGGAACAGGAAAGACTTCTGGAATAACCGCAGGAGCTTTAAAAACCTTATCCAAACGTATAGAATTAGTATCAAGAGGACTAGAATCCTCTATTTCTAAAGCAATTAGTACTTCTTTAAGTAAAGAGCGAATAAATTCCATCTTAAATAAATATGAAGATTTATCAGCATCAATCTCTGAGATAGAATCCTCTGAACCAGAAGAGTCCAAAGAATCAGAATGATGGTGTTCATTTAAAAATTCATCTGTAGAGAGAGAAGATTTAAAAGACTTTTTACGTTTACTAGAAGGAGAAATAACAGACAAAGCCTTCTTTATGGATTCAGAAACAAAATCTCTTATGTTATCAGGAACATTCTGCACCTTAGATGTTGAGGGAACTGCAACAGGCAATGGTACATCACTAAAGGAAATATTATCTGCTTTAACAAGTTTGTCATGACAATTATTACAAACAACAGCTGGAGGAATAGCTACCAAAAGTTTACAGCAGATACACTTAGCTTTGGTAGATCCAGCAGGCAGTGGTTTTCCTGTAGTATCTTCTGGCTCAGATGCAACGTGAGACATCTTGCAATATGTAAGAGAAAAAACAACATATAAAGCAAAATAGATCAAATTCCTTATAAGACAGTTTCAGGAATGGGAAAAAATGCCAGACATCAAGCTTCTAGCAACCAGAAGCAAATGAAAAATGAGACTGAAATAATGTGGAGACAAAAGCGACGCCCATATTTTTTAGCGCCAAATAAGACGCCCACATTATTTGGCGCCTAAATGCTTTTGGCGCCAAAAATGACGCCACATCCGGAACGCCGACATTTTTGGCGCAAAATAACGTCAAAAAATGACGCAACTTCCGGCGACACGTATGACGCCGGAAACGGAAAAGAATTTTTGCGCCAAAAAAGTCCGCGCCAAGAATGACGCAATAAAATGAAGCATTTTTAGCCCCCGCGAGCCTAACAGCCCACAGGGAAAAAGTCAAATTTTTGAGGTAAGAAAAATATGATAATTCAATGCATAATCCCAAATATGAAACTGACTGTCTGGAAATAAGGAAAGTTGAACATTCTGAGTCAAGGCAAATAAATGTTTGAATACATATATTTAGAACTTTATAAATAAAGTGCCCAACCATAGCTTAGAGTGTCACAGAAAATAAGACTTACTTACCCCAGGACACTCATCTACATGTTTGTAGAAAGCCAAACCAGTACTGAAACGAGAATCAGTAGAGGAAATGGTAAATATAAGAGTATATCGTCGATCTGAAAAGGGAGGTAAGAGATGAATCTCTACGACCGATAACAGAGAACCTTATGAAATAGACCCCGTAGAAGGAGATCACTGCATTCAATAGGCAATACTCTCTTCACATCCCTCTGACATTCACTGCACGCTGAGAGGAAAACCGGGCTCCAACTTGCTGCGGAGCGCATATCAACGTAGAATCTAGCACAAACTTACTTCACCACCTCCCTTGGAGGCAAAGTTTGTAAAACTGATTTGTGGGTGTGGTGAGGGGTGTATTTATAGGCATTTTAAGGTTTGGGAAACTTTGCCCCTCCTGGTAGGAATGTATATCCCATACGTCACTAGCTCATGGACTCTTGTTAATTACATGAAAGAAATATAAATACATAGACTTCAGATCTCAGCATACGGATAAATTATTGAATGTAAATGTTAGTTATGCTCAGGTTGGACAGCCTTAGCTGTTCACGGAAGTTATATAGTTATAAATGTTAAAAATAAGACTCATTTAAGGTTATATTATTGGTTCCACGAACATATTTAATAACACTTTATGCTTTAAATGATACATGTTTATCGTTGGTTTACACCTCTAGGTTTAATAACAGTTGACTATAAGATCCAATAATAGATATTGACAGGTTAGGAAATGCCCAGAAGAAGACCCAAATGCTAGGGCGAACTTGAACAACACCCTTGCACTCTGAGTTTAATCCAGGACGTGACCCCACGACAACCTTCAAAAAACAAAGTACTCACGATATGGAGGGTTAGCCTGTGCCAAAGTAATTCATGATATCAGCCAGATAGACTTCTGAATAAGGAACTGGTTTCAGGAAATGTCTTCCACAGAATCAGGAGAGCAGGGATAGTCCACTTATACTCAGACAGAAGAAGGGTAAAACAGAAAACAGTTAATAATGCAGGAGTAGGTAATTTGTTATCAGGCAGTCTGAGGGTTAACACTGTGTAGACAGTCTTTGCAGAGTATGCAACAGGTAATCAGGCAGTTTGAGGGTAAACACTGTGTAGTCAGAACTTGCAGAATTAACAACATGTAATCAGGTAGTTTGAAGGTTAACACTGTGTTGTCAGAACTTGCAGAGATAGCAACAGGTAAACTGGTAGTTTGAAGGTTAACACAGATTAATCAGTATTTGTTGAGATTGGCAACAGGATATCAAGCAGTTTGAAGGTTTACACTGAATAATTGTATTTGCAGAGTTTGGAAACAGATAAACATGCAGATTGAAGGTTTCACAGAAATAACAGTATTTGAATAGCTTGGCAATAAACAGAGTAGTCAGTATTTGCAGGGTTTGCAGCAGGTAAACAGGAAGTTTGAAAGTTTCATAAAACAAACAGTACTTGCATTGTTTGGAGACAGGTAATCAGGAGGTTGAAGGTTAATCCAGCATAGTAAATCCTTGAAGAGATTGGCAACAGAAAAGCAGCAGTTAGAGAGAATCCTCAGAGAATTCCTATCAGAAGCACAAAGTTAAACAAACAAACGGGCACTGGAGAAACAAGAAGCCCAGAATAAAAAGCCTGGTTGTGACATCATCAGGAAGGGGTGGCTCAGACACCTGTCAATCAAGCACACAGAGAGGACTGCAGAGCTTCCCAGCAGCCGAGCGTGACAGTGCCCCCTCCTCAAGGACCCCTCCGGGGGACCCGACCGGGCCTGGCAGGGTATTTCTTGTGAAAAGACTTGACAAGAGTTGGAGCATGAACATGAGAGGCCGGTTCCCAAGATCGTTCAGAGATAGGATAACCCTTCCAATGGACCAGGTAGTACAGCCGATTGCCCCGTAGCTTGGAATCGAGAATCTGGCTGACTTCAAACTCAGAAGTACCCTCTACGGAAAGTGGAGGAGGTGGTTTACTCTTGATAGAGTACCGATTGTAGATGACTGGCTTGAGTAGGGAGACATGAAACACTGGATGGATCTTGAGAGTCTTGGGTAAGGCCAGGTGGTATGCAGAAGAACAAACTCTGGAAACAATTCGAAAAGGTCCAATGTACTTAGGACCTAACTTGGTACAAGGTTGTTTTAGACGTATGAATCTGGTGGATAAAAATACTCTGTCTCCAGTACGAAGTAAAGGAGCCTTGCACCTTCTGCGATCAGCATATTTCTTATGTCCTAAGGAAGAAGAGAGTAGATTTTGACGAATGAGTTGCCAGTGATTACTGAGATTTTTCACTATACGATCTGCTCCAGGGACTTCAGTAGAACTGGTAATCATAGGAAAGGTTCTAGGTTCAAATCCATAAGCTGCCTTAAAGGTAGAGGTCTGTAATGAGGTGTTATAACGTGAGTTATGAGCTAATTCCGCCAAAGGCAATAACTGAGACCAGTTGGAGTGGTGATGGTCTACATAATGTCTAAGAAAAGATTCCAAGGCTTGATTTACACGCTCAGTCTGTCCGTTGGATTGAGGATGGTGTGCAGTAGAAGGTGATATGTTGATTCCGAAGTGCATACAAAAAGACCTCCAAAATTTGGAAACAAATTGGACTCCACGATCTGAGACTATGTCAGTGGGAAAACCATCTAAACGAGATATATGTAGAACAAAGAGTTCAGAAAGTCTTTGAGCTGAAGGCAAGCCTGGAAGTGAGCAGACTTGGAGAACCGATCCACCACTACCCAAATGGTCGTATTTCCAGCAGAAACAGGAAGATCTGTAACAAAGTCCATGGATAAGTGAGACCAAGGGTAATGAGGAATAGGAAGAGGGTGTAATAGACCAAACGGTCGATGAGAAGATTGTTTGTTCGAAGCACAAGAACTACAAGCAGCAATATAATCCTTAACATCCCTCCTCATAGTGTTCCACCAAACATGCTGCTTCAGTTTCCACAATGTATTGGTTATTCCTGGATGACCTGCTGAAATGTTGTCATGAGCCCAACGTAGAAGCTTAAGACGTAATCCTTTGGGTACATACAGGATACCAGAAGGTAGTTTGCAAGAAGATGGTACCCGGACTTGAGCAGCATGTAAAGCCTGTACTGGAAAAGAGGATAACTGAGCCAAAACTTTGACTGGACGTAGTATATGTTCTGAATCCAATGGAGAAGGTTCAGAAGAGTGGAACTGCCTAGATAAAGCATCTGCCTTGGAATTTTTTGAACCAGGAACATAGGAAAGTACAAAATTAAACCTGGAGAAGAACAAGGCCCACCGAGCCTGATGAGGATTGAGACGTGTAGCTGTTTGGAGGTATAAAAGATTCTTGTGATCTGTCAGAATGAAAAAAGGTTGACTGGTACCCTCTAACCAATGCCTCCATTCATCCAAAGCTAATTTTATAGCCAAAAGCTCCTTATTGCCCACATCATAATTTAACTCGGCAGGATTGAATTTTTTCGAAAAGAACGCCACAGGATGTATCTTGCTGGTAGACGGATCACGTTGGGAGAGAACAGCTCCAGCTGCTATAGAGGAAGCGTCAACCTCCAAAATAAACTGGAAATCAGGAATTGGATGACTGAGAAGAGGTGCAGAAGAAAATGCTGATTTTAGCGTTTCAAAAGCCTGTACTGCCGAAGAGGACCAGTTCTTACAATTTTGCCCTTTCTTAGTAAGAGAAGTGAGTGGAGATGTGATGTCAGCAAAGTTCTTTATAAACTTTCTATAGTAATTGGCAAAGCCAAGAAACCTCTGCAGGGATTTGAGAGTAGTTGGTCTGGGCCAGTCCTTGATAGCCGACAGTTTAGCAGGATCCATTTCAAAACCTGATTCAGAAATGATATACCCCAAAAAGGGGATGGAACTCTGATGAAAAGAGCTTTTCTCCAATTTAGCGAACAGGGAATTGTCTCGTAACCTCTGAAGAACTAGTCTTACATGATGTACATGTTCCTGTAATGTTTTCGAATAGATCAGAATGTCATCGAGGTAAATGATAACAAATTGATTTAGATAATCTCTGAAGATTTCATTAACAAAGTGCTGAAATACAGCTGGTGCATTGCACAATCCAAATGGCATTACTAGATACTCGTAGTGACCAAATCTAGTGTTAAATGCCGTCTTCCATTCATCTCCTTTTCGGATTCTGACCAGATTGTAGGCCCCACGGAGATCTAACTTGGAAAAAATAGAAGCACCTTGAAGACGATCGAATAACTCAGAAATGAGCGGCAGAGGATAGCTGTTTTTGACAGTAATCTGATTCAAGGCTCGATAATCAATACAGGGACGAAGACCTCCATCTTTTTTCCCAATGAAGAAAAAACCTGCACCCACAGGTGAAGAGGAAGGATGAATAAATCCTCTGGCTAAGTTGTCCTTTATGTATTCCTCAAGAGAGACATTTTCTTGACGAGAGAGGGGATAGGTCCTTCCCTTAGGTAGAGGAGCCCCTGAATACAATTCGATAGGACAGTCAAATATCTGGTGTGGAGGTAACGTCTCAGCCTCTTTTTTAGAAAACACATCACAAAAGGCATGATAGTAATTGGGCAATGATTCAGGAACTTCCACCATAGCTACGACAGGACAGGATGGTGTAAAGGGATTTTGCAGGCAATGTTTGAAACAGGTAGTTCCCCAGGAAATAAGTTCTCCTTTAGACCATGAGAAAACTGGATCATGAAGCTGCAACCAAGGTAACCCCAGAATCAATGGTATGTGGGGAGAAGAGATGACATCAAAACAAATAATTTCAGAATGAAGTATGCCCACAGTCAAAAGAAGAGGAATGGTAGAATGTTGTATGATACCAGTACCTAGAGGCTGTCCACTGACAGTAGTTACCTTAATTAACTGTTTCTTGGCTTGAAGAGGAATCCTGAGAGAGTCAGCAAAGTTTGAATCAATGAATACTCCAGCAGCTCCAGAATCGATGAGAGCTTGAGCTCGAAACTTGGTGTTTCCAAAAGAGATAGTTACAGGAACAAAAAGTTTAGAATTGAGGGAAGACATGGGATTCTGGCTTAACTCTGTCCCTCTATCAAAAGTTAAGCCTTGTCTTTTACTGGCCGGATAGGACAGTCCTTCAGTAAATGTCCTTTGGTACCACAATACAGACATAACCCAAGAGTGCGCCTTCTATGGCGTTCAGCTTCTGACAATTTAATAGCTCCTACTTCCATGGGTTCCACAGACTCAGGAGATTGGGAATTATTATTAGAAAGACTTGAGGTTCGAATAGGAGGACGAAAAGAAGATTTAACAAAGGATCTCCGGTTCCTATCTCTCTCCTGAAGACGTTCAGAATGCCAGGCGTCAAGAGTAATACATAAATTGATAAGACCCTCCAATGAATCAGGGAGTTCCCGAAATACAAGTTCATCCTTAAGGCGTTCGCAAAGTCCTTTGCGAAAGGCTGCCCGTAAGGCTCCATGGTTCCAATCAGTTTCTGTGGCTAAAGTCCTGAATTCAATAGCATATTGAGCTACCGAAAGGGATCCCTGTCTCAGATCCAACAATCCTGCCTCAGCAGCTGCAGACCTCCCAGGCTTGTCAAAAACAGAAGAAAAAATATACACAAATAATTCCACATCCTGTAGTAACGGATCATTCTTCTCTAAAAGAGGGGACACCCAGGCTAGAGCCTTACCCTTCAAGAGGGAAATAATAAAGGTGATTTTGGAAGTAGAATTGGAAAACTTGAGGATTGTTTCTGAAGTGTAAACGACACTGATTAAGGAATCCACGGCATTCTTCAGGATTACCGTCATATTTATCTGGAAGTGGGATTCGTGGTATATTATGTCCAACAGTTTGAGGTGGATTAAAGACAGCATTGGTGCTAGTAGCAGTGGCAGCAGGAGTCACCGTTGCTTGAGAAGGAGCGGAGAGGTTATGTAGCAGAGCAGTAATCTGGTCAAGCTTGGAATCCAAAGATTGCAAATGAGCAGAATGATTTCCTAGAAGTTGCCCTTGTAGAGCCACAGCCCTGGATAACTCATCAGGGTCCATATTATGGCCCGTTTGTAATGTCAGGTTAGGAAATGTCCAGAAGAAGACCCAAATGCTAGGGCGAACTTGAACAACACCCTTGCACTCTGAGTTTAATCCAGGACGTGACCCCACGACAACCTCCAAAAAACAAAGTACTCACGATATGGAGCAGGGTTAGCCTGTGCCAAAGTAATTCATGATATCAGCCAGATAGACTTCTGAATAAGGAACTGGTTTCAGGAAATGTCTTCCACAGAATCAGGAGAGCAGGGATAGTCCACTTATACTCAGACAGAAGAAGGGTAAAACAGGAAACAGTTGATAATGCAGGAGTAGGTAATTTGTTATCAGGCAGTTTGAGGGTAAACACTGTGTAGTCAGAACTTGCAGAATTAACAACATGTAATCAGGTAGTTTGAAGGTTAACACTGTGTTGTCAGAACTTGCAGAGATAGCAACAGGTAAGCTGGTAGTTTGAAGGTTAACACAGATTAATCAGTACTTGTTGAGATTGGCAACAGGATATCAAGCAGTTTGAAGGTTTACACTGAATAATTGTATTTGCAGAGTTTGGAAACAGGTAAACATGCCGATTGAAGGTTTCACAGAAATAACAGTATTTGAATAGTTTGGCAATAAACAGAGTAGTCAGTATTTGCAGGGTTTGCAGCAGGTAAACAGGAAGTTTGAAAGTTTCATAAAACAAACAGTACTTGCATTGTTTGGAGACAGGTAATCAGGAGGTTGAAGGTTAATCCAGCATAGTAAATCCTTGAAGAGATTGGCAACAGAAAAGCAGCAGTTAGAGAGAATCCTCAGAGAATTCCTATCAGAAGCACAAAGTTAAACAAACAAACGGGCACTGGAGAAACAGGAAGCCCAGAATAAAAAGCCTGGTTGTGACATCATCAGGAAGGGGTGGCTCAGACACCTGTCAATCAAGCACACAGAGAGGACTGCAGAGCTTCCCAGCAGCTGAGCGTGACAGATATATAGGTAATATTATAAGCACCTCATAGCATCTTTTAGTAAAAGTTATCAATTGCAATTCATCTGTTTTTGCAACAAACAAAGGAAAAAAGAAGCTATTGTTATTGTTTTGTTTTGTTTTTTAATCTGTTTTTATTGTTACTTGTGAACTTTTGAATCTAATTTATACTTTTGCTGCTGCGATACCACATAGGTTCAGATTATAACGCTGCCCACAAAGGATACCAAATTTACATTGACCCTGGTGCAGACCACACTTTAGGAAGATTAAGATGAGTAAACTGATTAATATCATTTCTCAAAATGCAAAGGGATTAAACTCTCCACAGAAGAGGTCGATAGTACTATTAGATTTATATAAGAGTAAAGGAGATATAATATTCCTTCAAGAGACCCATTTCAGGAAAAAAAATAAGCCTAGGTATCTCGGGACACAATATACTCAACATTTTCATAGCTCAGCCAAAACTAAGAGGTGTGGGGTTAGCATTTTAATACATAAAGATATTCCCTTTAAGCATATACAAACCACATCAGACATGGAAGGTAGATTTCTTGAGGTATTTGGGCTTCTTTTTGGCAGCCCGGTAACCTTGATAAATATATATATGCACCAAATGTGCGGCAACTCCCATTTTTAAAAAAAATCTTCAATAAAATAATAGACTTCTCAACAGGAGTGATCTTCTTAGGAGGGGATTTAAATATTACAATTGACCCCTACATGGATAGCTCATACACTACAAAAAGACCCTCAAACTATGTGACCAAATACTTAGGGAAATTGATGAGAGATCATTACTTATATGATGTATGGAGGTTTGTAAACCCCTCCAAGAAAAATTATACATTTTTCTCATCACCTCACCACACTTACAGTCAAGTAGACTATATTATGACTAACCAGAAAGGTCTAACAACCATATGCAACTCAAAGATCTCACACACAACATGGTCGGACCATTCTGCAGTGATAACTCAACTCAACTGGCCTAATTTACCAACCCAACCCTTCACCTGGAAGCTGGATGATTCTTTATTAAATATCCCTGTTTATGCAGAAAAATTGATCAAATCCATGAAAGAGTATTTTACAATCAACACACAAGCAGATAGCAACCCATTTTTTATGAGAGGCGAGCAACCCATGTTTTATGAGAGGAGAGTTCATCAAATTCAAATCACATATGAAAAAAACATCCAGGCAACACTATAAAGACCTCTTGAATACACTATCCCAAATAGAATATAAGCACAAACAGGACCCACAGAATGATAAAACACTCATGGAATTGCAAAAAGCTAGAGAAGCTCTGAGAGATCTCCTAGCTAAAGAACATAATTTAATGACACTAAAACTCAAGCAACGTTATTACTATGAAAGCAATAGGAGTGGTAAATTACTAGTGAGAGTTTTAAAACTTAAAAAACTTAAAACATATATACATGAAATCACTACGCCCAATAAACAAAAAGTAAGAACAACACCAGATATTTTATCCCAGTTCGAGGCATACTATTCAAAGTTATATAACATAGAAAATAAGGAAACACATAATGCCACATTACCTGATATGCTGTCTTACTTAGAAGACTGTCAATTACCCCAATTATCAGCAGAATAAACCAAAGACCTAGAAAATCCAATAGCGTCAGGAGAGATAGCGTCGGCCATCAATAATTTAAATTCGGGAAAAAGTCCTGGACCAGATGGCTATTCTGTACAATACTATAAAAAATTCTCCTCTATTCTGATACCACACCTACAGAAGATCTTTAATCAAATATCAAATGACACTACATTTCCATCCAATATGCTGGAAGCACTCATTACGGTGCTTCCAAAGCCTGGGAAACCAGCGGTGACCCCTTCAAACTTTCGGCCTATATCCCTACTAAATGTAGATGTGAAGATATATGCGAAAGTGCTATGGGCGAGACTCAACAGATATCTGCCCGAACTAGTACACTTAAACCAAGCCGGTTTTGTGCTAGGGTCAGACTAAACGACTCCCTCTCGAATATCATCAATATAAGAAATGGAACCAGGCAGGGATTCCCTCTATCTCCCCTACTATTTGTGTTAGCTATGGAGGTATTGGCCTCCAAAATATGTCAAAACCCTGCTATTGAGGGTCTCAAGATCCAGGACACACATTATAAATTATCGCTTTATGCAGATGATATTTTATTGACACTGACTAGCCTGATATCATCCCTAAAAGCATTACAAATGGAATTTTACTTATATAGCTCCCACTCCTATTTTAAAATGAACACAACTAAATCGGAAGTCCTGGGGGTGGCAGTATCTGATGCTCTGCTACACCAAATCAGCAACCAATTCCAATTCTCTATCCAAAAAACCTCCTTAACATATCTAGGTATACATATAGCAAGAACCAGAGAGGAACTCTTTACATTAAACTATATGAAATTGTTAAAAGAGCTACAGGTAGAGATTAATGGGTGGAAAAATAAATATCTGTCTTGGCTCGGTAGAATACATGCCTTTAAAATGTCATTCCTACCACGAACATTATATATATTTCAAACGGTACCCATCACAATTCATTTATCTGGCAGAACAGAATGCCGAGGGTCTCAAAGAAAATTTTGTATAGGGATAGATATAATGGTGGCCTGGGAGTACCTAACCTTCTGTGTTATAAACAAGCATCTTTGTTGACTAGAATCATAGACTGGTGTAAACATGCAGACGACAAGGAATGAGTACAGCTAGAGCACGATCTAACAAATACAATTAGCTTGGGCAGCCTCTGTTGGCTCAATAAACCACAAAGGAAACTCGGCAGTCTGCCCCCAAGCATAGTGGTAGAAACATTAGAGGTGTGGGACTCAATATTAAAAAACAAAAAAGATATTTAATCTATTCCAGCCCCCTTAACTCCTTTACTAACAAACACTGACTCTCCGATAGGGCATAACAAGATAGGGGAAGAAACCATGACCATACATTGCTGTGTGCCGATATATTCAATCTTAGATAATGGTAAACTACTGACCAGAAAAGAAATGACAGACAAAAATATACCCATGGGCCAGAGCTGATATGAGTATTTACAACTATCACATTATATTAGCCACAACAAGAAAAAAACAGACTTCATCAGGCCACTCACCCCGTTTGAATCAATATGCTACTCTCCAGGTACATCGAAAAAAGGGTTATCACAATCATATAAATTATTAGTAGCGATGCATTCAAAACAGCTGCCAGCCTATACTAAAGTGTGAGAGAGGGAGCTACAGATGTCCTTAACATCAAGTGAGTGACAGACGATCTTCCAGCAAATGGGGAAAGCCCCATCTTCCATGAACGCCACAGAGACCAATATGAAGCTGCTTACCAGATGGTACTTAACCCCCAAGAGATTGTCTAGTATTTACTCAAGTGCTAGCAAGCTTTGCTGGAGGGGCTGTGGGCAGGAGGGAAATCTCTCACATATATGGTGGAGCTGTCCCTTAATAAAAACATATTGGAACGATATACAATCAGAAATAGGGAAGATAATAACAATCCAATTGGAATGCAATCCTTTAGTGCTCTTGCTCAATAAGGTATCTAAAATAAAATGGAAATTGAGATCAATGTTACTATATATTATGTTAAACTGTGCTAGACAGCTAACCCCTAGGTTATGGAAAAGTGCAAGAATACCTAAGGTGTAAGAATGGAGGGAACAGGTGTCGAGGTTGCTATCACTGGAAAAATATCATTATCAGCAAACCAGCCGAATTGATGAATACCACTCTATGGTGTTTCTGTGGGAAGAGTATCTGGGGACAACCTAGGTGCAATTTAAACTATATAAACTACTTCAGACACTGATATAACGACGAAGGGGAGAGGAATGAAATAACTAGGGAAAATTAGCGCAGCAGCAATTCAATTCAATTCAATTAATTTGATTTGATCTAATTTGGATTAATCTGACCCAATTTGATTGTTTGGAATCTAGATGGTTACAATATGGATGAGGAATAACAAATAGTTCTGTTATCACTATGATTTTAAGAATATGTGATATTGATGATTGTATCTTATTTTTGTTCTGATTTCCTTTCCATTTTTGCTATTGTACATGTTGTAAAATCAATAAAAATTTAATAAAAAAAAATAAAAATAAATAAATACAAATTACCTGTGAAATAAAAATAAAACTTAGGTTTTGTTTTACAGGTAAGTATGTACAGTATGTAGTTTTAAATAGGAATAATTTAGTTGATAATAGTAAGTTTTATTTAGAATTATTTTAATTATGTTAAAGTTAGGGGGTGTTAGGGTTACGTTAGGGTTAGACTTAGGGTTAGGTATAGGGGTTAATAACTTTAGTATAGTGGCGGCGACACTTGTAACGTAAAACTCATAACTACTGACTTTCAGGTCGCGGTACAGATCTTGTAGTTATCAGCTGTACCACTCACTTTTTGGCCGGACAGACAAACCCGTAATACTTTTTGAAAGGTGCAGTACTTACATTGCGTGACGGCCAAAAAGGTGTGCGGTACAGCTATACCTACAATACCTGTAATACCAGTGGTAGGGAAAAAAGGAGCGTTATGAGCCATAATGATGCTTTTTCATTCATAACGCCAAACTCGTAATCTGGCTCACAGTTAGTGAACAAACATTAAAAAGGTCAAATTATTAGTACTGAAATACTCAGAATTGTATCTCATATGTATCTAATAACGTTAATATTATACATCTGTTTGCAACTAAATTGTGTTAAAATAACAATTTCCATCAATAAAAACATAATATAATGCTGTATCCTGAGATATTTTAGGACACAACAGAAAATACTCTAACATTTAAATAAACAGTTTCACCTAGATTTAGAGTTCTGTGTTAGCCATAAAAAGCAGCGTTAAGGGGTCCTAACGCTGCTTTTTACCGCCCGCTGGTATTTAGAGTCAGGTAGGTAAAGGTGTACCGCTCACTTTTATTCCGCAACTTTTCCATACTGCAGATCCCCTTACGTCAATTGCGTATCCTATCTTTTCAATGGGATCTGCATAACGCTGGTATTACGAGTCTTGAAAGAAGTGAGCGGTACACCCTCTACCAACAAGACTCCTAACGCCAAAAAAAGTCAAGAGTTAAGAGCTTTATGGTCTAACGCGGAACATAAAGCTCTTAACTAAAGTGCTCTAAAGTACACTAACACCCATAAACTACCTATGTACCCCTAAACCGAGGCCCCCCCCCACATTGCCGCCACTATAATAAAATTTTTTAACCCCTAATCTGCCGACCGCACATCGCCGCCACCTACATTATACCTATGAACCCCTAATCTATTGCCCCTAACATCGCCGACACCTAAATGATATTTATTAACCCCTAATCTGCCGCCCCCAACGTCGCCGCAACCTAACTACAAGTATTAACCCCTAATCTGCTGACCGGACCTCGCCGCCACTATAATAAATGTATTAACCCCTAAACCGCCGCACTCCCGCCTCGCAAACACTAGAATAAATTGTATTAACCCCTAATCTGCCCTCCCTAACATCGCCGCCACCTACCTACAATTATTACCCCTAATCTGCTGCCCCCAATGTCGCTGCTACTATAATAAAGTTATTAACCCCTAAACCTAAGTCTAACCCTAACACCCCCCTAAGTTAAATATAATTTAAATACAACGAAATAAATTTACTAAATACCTGTAAAATAAACCCTAATATAGCTACAATATAATAGAAAAAAGAAGTCGATCCCAGTATCCATATAGAATAAATAAAAACAGCCTTTAATGCTTCAATTTAAAATAACAAACATGGTACACGCACAGAAAATATCAGGTTTTACGCGTTTCGGCTAGTGCCGTACTCATAAACCTGATTAGACACAGGTGAGTGCCATCTTAAAAGAGTTACAAATCATGGTTATTGGTTGGTGCTCAACACACCCCTATTAACCATTGAAGTACTGAGTGCACACAATCAATTACTTATTTCACACTTAAGAAAAAATGAGAATTGGAGGTAAATAGGGAAAGAGGGGATAATATATGCATATGTCAAATCTGAGGTGAGTTGACAAAGGCAGTTTACAAAACCTCAGTATATATAAAGAATGCTATTGTCAAAGGCCTACTACAGACTACATGTTATCAATATCAACAACAAACAAACATGGTATTGCAATATTTCTGTAGTGAAAACTTATGTAATAACAAAATAATGAAACAACGTTTAAATATGCAGAAAAATAAAACAATATAGACAAAAGCAAGAGCATAAGCATAATCGTGAACCACAGAATCATGAACAGCAGAATCAACATTAAACATATGCTGATTATACAAAACTCATATTTAAACATAATGATAGTAATAATAAATGACTGTGTCAATTTAACGTCACTTTTGAAATAAACATATGTTAAAAAGGTTCAAAAGCTGATAGATTTAACAAGCAACGAATTTGCCGTTCGTATAGTTCAAGCTTGCACTTATTGTGCTGATTATATAGACATATGCCCTATTTATATGTCAAATATGTTTTTTGAAAATTAAATGATTAGACAGGAGGAGGTGGCTATAGTGCATGTCTTCATGTTAAAACATCTATCAGGAGAGAGGATGTATGTATTTAAGGCCTATACCATCTTTTAAACCTATGTCATCTTTCAAAATTTATCATAAGCAAATTACCCCACATCTTGTGTATTGCAAATGTTGTTTCAAGAAATGTATGTATTGATGTGAGGTGCACTGGACCATGAAGCCAATCATTACTTCCAATGGTTTATAATGTCAAATTCAGAATTAAATCCATGTGGTATCTGAGTATTTAGCTTCATGATCCAGTACACCTCCTGCCTTGCCAAAAGTTTGTCCTTATTCCCTCCTCTGGGGGGCAAGTTAACAGTTTCAATGCCTCGCCATTTGAAAGATCTGGTATCCTTGCCGTGCACCTCAATAAAATGTCGAGATAGTGCCGAGCATGGTTTATCATATTTGATATAACCAAGGTGTTCTCTTACCCTCGTTCGGACTTCCCTGCTTGTCATTCCAACATACTGCTTGGAGTGTTCTCGACATTCTATTAGGTACACAACATAAACACTGGAGCATTTGATGCATCCTTTAGACAAAAACCTGTCTCCGGTTGAACATGAGTAGAAGTCTTTGCTTTCCACAACAGTGTCACAGGCCTTACACCTATGGTCCCCACATTTGTAGGTACCATTGACCTGTAACCAGGAACTCTTCTTCATTTTGTTGGAAGGCAAAAGACTAGGGGACAAAAGATTGCCCAAGGACAAATTTTTAGAGTAGACACACCTAAATCCTTTTTCCACCGTCGTTTTTAGGTGTACATCACCCAGGAGAATAGGAAAATATTTCCTGATGATGCTACATACGGTGGAATAATCTGAAGAATATTGGGTGATGAAAGTGAGCGGTCTATCTTGCTCATTCACCTTATTCTGTAGTTTTTTTGGATTTCTCTCCGATGTGACCACTTTTTTGGCTACATTGTCTAATAATTTTGGGGGATAACCCCTGTTTTTTAACCTCTGTTTGATTTCCTTGGTTTCTGCATGAAAATCTTTTTCATTACTGCAGACTCTCTTTGCCCTTAGAAACTGGCTCTTTGCAATACCACTAAATACATGTGGAGGATGACCACTTTTATGATGGAGAATTGTATTCCCTGAAATGGGCTTTCTATAAAGTTTTGACTCAATCTTTTGTGTCACATGGTTTCCAGTTAATGTGACATCCAAGAAGTTAACCTTAAAAGGATGCCACTCATGTGTAAATTTTAGACCATGGTGTGCCTCATTTAAGAAGCCAAGGAAGGTTTGGGCTTGTTCTTCACTTGACGACCAGATAAAAATCAGGTCGTCTATGAAACGACGATAAAAAACCACTTCTGCTCCGAGGGGGCTCTCACCTCCATAAATGAAAAAACGCTCGAGCCAGCCCATATACAAGTTCGCATAGGAAGGGGCAAACTTGGCCCCCATGGCTGTGCCCCGTTTCTGGAGGTAAAATACCCCCTCAAAGCAGAAGTAGTTATGCTCTAATATGTACTGAGTAATACGTAGAATATATCTTATATTAACTGATGACATATCAGTACTGGACTGTAGAAAAAATTCAATGGCCCTTAAGCCCATGTCATGGGGTATGCTGGAGTATAAAGAGACCACATCAATGGTCAGCCAGCTATAATCTTTTTGCCACTTAATACACTCCAGCATACCCAATGCATGTGAGGTATCACGAATATGGCTGGGTAAGGCCAAAACATATGGCTGCAATACCCCATCCAACCAATCACATAAAGGTTCCAGAAGGGAACCTATCCCTGATACAATTGGACGACTCTTTACATCGGTCACACTCTTGTGGACCTTGGGCAGATGGTGGAAGATGGGGGTGACAGGATGGGTAACATATAAAGAATCCGCTGTTTGTTGATCAAAAATACCTAAATCAACCCCATCATCCAACATCTGCCCAAGCTCATATTGAAAACGTTTTGTTGGATTTTGATCCACAATAGAGTATGTATTATGGTCAGTTAGTTGACGCAATGCCTCATTTACATAGTCCACTCGATCCAACACCACCACACTGCCTCCCTTATCTGATTGTCTTATCACGATGTTATCATTATTTTGTATAGAGAGGATCGCTTCTTTTTCTAGTTTAGAAAGATTTTGCGTAACAGGAGCGGTGGATAAACTAAGTTTTTTTTAAGTCATCCACTACTCGTGTGTGAAAAACCTCCAAAGATTTGCCTCTATTATGTATAGGATAAAAATTAGAGGCAACTTTTCTCTGTGGTAATTTATTATCAGTTATCATACTAGATACTGTGGATTCCCTTTCTAAACTCTCCAGTGATGTGATGCTACATGCTTCTTGAAAGGTAAGGGAGGGAAAGTTTGTAGGGTGTGTAGTATTGGATATACATGGTCTAGTATCATCAGCTTTAGCTGTCATCTCAAAGTGTTTGTTCAATGTGATCTTCCTTATGAATCGATTCAAGTCAATTATGGTTTGGAAGAAATTAAACTTCCTGTTTGGGCAAAAGCCCAAACCCAGTTCTAAAATCTTAAGCTCAGCTTTATTTAGTGCATATGAAGACAGGTTTATTACACTACTAGAAATCGCTATTTTACTTGTTTGGGGTCCCTCAGAGTATATCTGTGTTTTGGGGCGTAAACCTTTTTCCCCCCGCACCCCGTGTGTTTCTTGGCCACATGAAAAACCTGCGATGTTGTGGCAACTTGTTGTGGAGCACCAAATTCTAATTGTGTATTTGAATGTGCAAAGTCTTGTTGTTTAGCCTGTGTATTTTTGGGTTTTGTACCTACATTAGATTGAACTTTATTAGTGACCTGTGGTCCAGATTCTGCCTCTTCACCACTGGTCTCTAAGTGTTCATTATATTCTGCGCCTGATCCCTCATCACCAGAAGTAGAAGCTCCCTGTGATGAAAAATCATCATCAGTTTCTGGGTCAGAGAAAGTAACTCTTTTTTTTGTTTTATTCTTTCTCTTCTTGTTATGAGGGGTATGTGGCTGTATATCAGTGTTAACAACAATACCTTGTTGATTATCTGCAGTGCTAGTACTACTGATGTTATCTTTATTTTTATTTTTATTTTGTTTTGGTTGTGCATTGTGTTTGTTGTTGAAATTTCTTCTATTACGCTTATTTATTCTCTGCCAAATAAAGACCTGATTGTCAGAATAATCCTTTTGGTCACGTAAAAACTTAGTATGTTTTATAGAGATCAAATCCTGTCTTGAAGATTCAACAACATCCCTTAACATCACATCAAAACACACATACTCATCACTGAGTTTAAAGTTATTCAATTCAGCTTGTAACTTTGCAATATCATTTCGAACCATAATCAGCTGATCACTTTTGTATTTAATAAGCATACCCATGAGTCTTAGAGAACATTCAGAGAGTATATTGTTCCACTCTCTGATAAAATCTTGGTCAGTCACTTCAAAATTTGGGAACTTTTTAACTCGTAGACCCCTGGGAATCATACGTAATGATAGATATTTATTAAGTATCCAGGAATCTAATTTAAGTCTAATTTCCTTGAGTCTCAAAATTTCCAAATTATGGAACAAATCTCCCAATTTGACATCCAAGGATACTGCTGAGAAGAATTCTTCCAGTTCCAAACCTTCTAAATCCTGATCATTTAGACTAATGAGTGAATAGTACTGTGTGCAATCAATTGCGGTATCCATGTTTTTAGGCTTTTAGCAAATAGAAAGTAACTTTTAACGGCCACACTTAGTCAAGCACAGAGTCAAGGAAATAACAATGAAAAAAAAAGGAGAATTCCGTGTTATGACCCTTGTTAGCCGTTATGTATTAATGGCAGTTCACAGCCCTATATATAACAAACTTTGGCGATATAGTAAAAAGAGCTCTGATTCAGCATATTATCCGCTGTAATCAAGCAATAAGGACTCCACCTTGAATATCAGACAGGTTCTTTTGCTTTTGTAAATGATAGACTCACCCACCTTGACCATAAACACTCCGTCCGACGAGCATCCACACTTGCGGAGATAGAGCCGTCCAGGCGCTCCAACTGCTCGTCTCCCCCCTAAAGAATGGTCGATCAACTCAGCCGCTGCCCATCAGGTACTGTTTCTACAAGCACCTCAGCTACGCGGCTCTTCGCTAAACCAATTCCGGCTTGCCTCCAGGTGCAAACAACCAATGGGAATCCGTGAGTTGGGTCATGTGGTGGGTGGTTGACCAATCCTGTACTGTGATGGTGTCTTTTAAGAACAATATCGCCAAGGAAGCTGTGTTGGCTCCGAAAGTGAGCACTTTATCCGCCCTCAGTCACTTCTAGATAGCTTAGGGATAGAGGGTATCTGGAGAAGGATCCATATCCATATAGATCCCAGTATCCATATAGAATAAATAAAAACAGCCTTTAATGCTTCAATTTAAAATAACAAACATGGTACACGCACAGAAAATATCAGGTTTTACGCGTTTCGGCTAGTGCCGTACTCATAAACCTGATTAGACACAGGTGAGTGCCATCTTAAAAGAGTTACAAATCATGGTTATCCCCCAAAATTATTAGACAATGTGGCCAAAAAAGTGGTCACATCGGAGAGAAATCCAAAAAAACTACAGAATAAGGTGAATGAGCAAGATAGACCGCACACTTTCATCACCCAATATTCTTCAGATTATTCCACCGTATGTAGCATCATCAGGAAATATTTTCCTATTCTCCTGGGTGATGTACACCTAAAAACGACGGTGGAAAAAGGATTTAGGTGTGTCTACTCTAAAAATTTGTCCTTGGGCAATCTTTTGTCCCCTAGTCTTTTGCCTTCCAACAAAATGAAGAAGAGTTCCTGGTTACAGGTCAATGGCACCTACAAATGTGGGGACCATAGGTGTAAGGCCTGTGACACTGTTGTGGAAAGCAAAGACTTCTACTCATGTTCAACCGGAGACAGGTTTTTGTCTAAAGGATGCATCAAATGCTCCAGTGTTTATGTCGTGTACCTAATAGAATGTCGAGAACACTCCAAGCAGTATGTTGGAATGACAAGCAGGGAAGTCCGAACGAGGGTAAGAGAACACCTTGGTTATATCAAATATGATAAACCATGCTCGGCACTATCTCGACATTTTATTGAGGTGCACGGCAAGGATACCAGATCTTTCAAATGGCGAGGCATTGAAACTGTTAGCTTGCCCCCCAGAGGAGGGAATAAGGACGAACTTTTGGCAAGGCAGGAGGTGTACTGGATCATGAAGCTAAATACTCAGATACCACATGGATTTAATTCTGAATTTGACATTATAAACCATTGGAAGTAATGATTGGCTTCATGGTCCAGTGCACCTCACATCAATACATAAATTTCTTGAAACAACATTTGCAATACACAAGATGTGGGGTAATTTGCTTATGATAAATTTTGAAAGATGACATAGGTTTAAAAGATGGTATAGGCCTTAAATACATACATCCTCTCTCCTGATAGATGTTTTAACATGAAGACATGCACTATAGCCACCTCCTCCTGTCTAATCATTTAATTTTCAAAAAACATATTTGACATATAAATAGGGCATATGTCTATATAATCAGCACAATAAGTGCAAGCTTGAACTATACGAACGGCAAATTCGTTGCTTGTTAAATCTATCAGCTTTTGAACCTTTTTAACATATGTTTATTTCAAAAGTGACGTTAAATTGACACAGTCATTTATTATTACTATCATTATGTTTAAATATGAGTTTTGTATAATCAGCATATGTTTAATGTTGATTCTGCTGTTCATGATTCTGTGGTTCACGATTATGCTTATGCTCTTGCTTTTGTCTATATTGTTTTATTTTTCTGCATATTTAAACGTTGTTTCATTATTTTGTTATTAGATAAGTTTTCACTACAGAAATATTGCAATACCATGTTTGTTTGTTGTTGATATTGATAACATGTAGTCTGTAGTGGGCCTTTGACAATAGCATTCTTTATATATACTGAGGTTTTGTAAACTGCCTTTGTCAACTCACCTCAGATTTGACATATGCATATATTATCCCCTCTTTCCCTATTTACCTCCAATTCTAATTTTTTCTTAAGTGTGAAATAAGTAATTGATTGTGTGCACTCAGTACTTCAATGGTTAATAGGGGTGTGTTGAGCACCAACCAATAACCATGATTTGTAACTCTTTTAAGATGGCACTCACCTGTGTCTAATCAGGTTTATGAGTACGGCACTAGCCGAAACGCGTAAAACCTGATATTTTCTGTGCGTGTACCATGTTTGTTATTTTAAATTGAAGCATTAAAGGCTGTTTTTATTTATTCTATATGGATACTGGGATCGACTTCTTTTTTCTATTTGACACATTATTGGGATTACAAGGAATCCTTCTCCCGATACCCTCTATCCCTAAGCTATCTAGAAGTGACTGAGGGCGGATAAAGTGCTCACTTTCGGAGCCAACACAGCTTCCTTGGCGATATTGTTCTTAAAAGACACCATCACAGTACAGGATTGGTCAACCACCCACCACGTGACCCAACTCACGGATTCCCATTGGTTGTTTGCACCTGGAGGCAAGCCGGAATTGGTTTAGCGAAGAGCCGCGTAGCTGAGGTGCTTGTAGAAACAGTACCTGATGGGCAGCGGCTGAGTTGATCGACCATTCTTTAGGGGGGAGACGAGCAGTTGGAGCGCCTGGACGGCTCTATCTCCGCAAGTGTGGATGCTCGTCGGACGGAGTGTTTATGGTCAAGGTGGGTGAGTCTATCATTTACAAAAGCAAAAGAACCTGTCTGATATTCAAGGTGGAGTCCTTATTGCTTGATTACAGCGGATAATATGCTGAATCAGAGCTCTTTTTACTATATCGCCAAAGTTTGTTATATATAGGGCTGTGAACTGCCATTAATACATAACGGCTAACAAGGGTCATAACACGGAATTCTTTTTCAAAGCTACAATATAACTCATAGTTACATTGTAGCTATTTTAGGATTTATATTTATTTTACAGGCAACTTTGTATTTAAAATAAATCCTAACCTAAGTTACAAATACACCTAACACTACACTATCAATAAATTATTTAAAGAAATTAACTACAATTATCTAAAATAAAATACAATTAAATAAACTAAACTAAAGTACAAAAAATAAAAAAATATTACAAGAATTTTAATCTAATTACACCTAATCTAAAGCCCCCTAATAAAATATAAAAGCCCCCCAAACTAATAAAATTCTCTACCCTATTCTAAAATTCAAAAGTAATCAGCTCTTTTACCAGCCCTTAAAAGGGCTTTTTGCGGGGCATTGCCCCAAAGTAATCAGCTCTTTTACCTGTAAATAAAAATACAATACCCCCCCCAACATTACAACCCACCACCCACATACCCCTATTCTAACCCACCCAAACCCCCCCTTAAAAAAACCTTGAGTTGTCTTCACTCAGCCGAGCCGAAGTCTTCATCCAATCCAGGCGATGTCTTCTTCCAAGCGGCATCTTCTATCTTCTTTCTTCCAGATCCATCTTCATCCCGCTGACGCGGAACAGCCAATAGAATGCGAGCTCAATCTGATTGGCTGATTGGATCAGCCAATCGGATTGAACTTCAATCTGATTGGTTGATTGAATCAGCCAATCAGATTTTTCCTACCTTAATTCCGATTGGCTGATAGAATCCTATCAGCCAATCGGAATTCGAGGGACGCCATCTTGGATGACGTCATTTAAAGGAACCTTCAGTCGTCGGGGAAGGTGGATGTTCCACGTCGACGGGATGAAGATGGATCCGGAAGAAAGAAGATAGAAGATGCCGCTTGGAAGAAGACATCGCCCGGATGGAGGACCACATCGCCCGGATTGGATGAAGACTTCGGCTCGGCTGAGTGAAGACAACTCAAGGTAGGGAGATCTTCAGGGGGTTAGTGATAGTTTTTTTTAAGGGGGGTTTGGGTTGGTTAGAATAGGGGTATGTGGGTGGTGGGTTGTAATGTTGGGGGGGTATTGTATTTTTATTTACAGGTAAAAGAAATGATTACTTTGGGGCAATGCCCCGCAAAAAGCCCTTTTAAGGGCTGGTAAAAGAGCTGATTACTTTTGTATTTTAGAATAGGGTAGGGAATTTTATTATTTTGGGGGGCCTTTTTATTTTATTAGGGGGCTTAGATTAGGTATAATTAGATTAAAATTCTTTGTAATATTTTTTTATTTTTTTTATTTAGTGGGGGGGTTTTTGTACTTTAGTTAAGTTTATTTAATTGTATTTTATTTTAGATAATTGTAGTTAATGTATTTAATTAATTTATTGATAGTGTAGTGTTAGGTGTATTTGTAACTTAGGTTAGGATTTATTTTACAGGTAATTTTGTAGTTATTTTAACTAGGTAGCTATTAAATAGTTATTAACTATTTAATAGCTATTGTACCTAGTTAAAATAAATACAAAGTTGCCTGTAAAATAAATATAAATCCTAAAATAGCTACAATGTAACTATTAGTTATATTGTAGCTATATTAGAGTTTATTTTATAGGTAAGTATTTAGTTTTAAATAGGAATAATTTATTTAATCTTAGGAATATTATTTTGTTTAATTAAAATTATATTTATGTTAGGGGGGTGTTAGGGTTAGGGTTAGGTTTAGGGGTTAATAACTTTATTATAGTAGCAGCGACGTTGCAGATGGGAGATTAGTTAATAATTGAAGGTAGGTGGCAGCGATGTTAGGGAGGGCAGATTAGGGGTTAATACAATTTATTCTAGTGTTTGCGAGGCAGGAGTGCGGCGGTTTAGGGGTTAATACATTTATTATAGTGGCAGCGAGGTCAGCAGATTAGGGGTTAATAATTGTAGTTAGGTAGTGGCGACGTTGGGGGGGAGATTAGGGGTTAATAAATATAATATAGGTGTCGGCGATGTTAGGGGCAGCAGATTAGGGGTTCATAGGGATAATGTAGGTGGCGGCGGTGTCCGGTCGGCAGATTAGGGGTTACATTTTTTTATTATAGTGACGGCGATGTGGGGGTGGCTCGGTTTAGGGGTACATAGGTAGTTTATGGGTGTTAGTGTACTTTAGAGCACAGTTTAAGAGCTTTATTCCCGCGTTAGCCCATAAAGCTCTTAACTACTGACTTTTTTTGTCGGTAGGAGTCTTGTCGGTAGAGGCTCTACCGCTCACTTGGTCCAAGACTCCAAATACCAGCGTTAGGCAGATCCCATAGAAAAGATAGGATACGCAATTGACGTAAGGGGATCTGCGGTAGCCTGGAGTCACGGTAAGGAAGTGAGCGTTAGACCCTTTTCTGGCTGACTCTAAATACCAGCGGGCGGTAAAAAGCAGCGTTAGGACCCCTTAACGCTGCTTTTGATGGCTAACGCCGAACTCTAAAACTAGCCGTAAATCTTGAAAGGCAGCGCTCTCAGGAAGACCTATGACCCTAAGGTTGTTCCTGCGAGATCTGTCCTCCAATTCTCCTGTGAATATCTGTTATTTGATAACTATATGTATGCATATTTTGGCCTTGCTTAACTTGTGTGTCTTCTATGGATGAAGATATATATAAAACAGCGCTTGGACTTAAAATACTTTTGCCTCTCTCTATAAACCCCCTTCCTGGTCACGAAATTAAAATGAATTGTAGTTGAGAGTGGCGCTACTAAAAGCTAAAAAGTATTAAAAACTAGGATATGAAATAAATATGTTACCTACTGATTTTATGTATATATTTTACCCAAATTAATAAAAAAAAACAAATTTCCTTAAAAAATACGTATACCTCTGATAGATTATGAATTTAGAAAAAACACAAATGTTCTATTCATATAAATTTCAAATACATTTTAGTATAATCAAAAGTTTTTATTAAATTACAATCATATGCTAAGAATAAACTAAAATTTATCAGATAAAATACACAGCTGTATATCTATATATATAAAATATTTCACTAATGACTCACAAAGTAAAAACAGATATTAATGTGATAAAATATGGATGAGAGAGCCCAGATAATTTTGAGTCTTTCCTAGTAAAGTAACGATGTCCACAAATATTACTTAGAGATGTGGTCTGTATATTGAAACAAAAGGATTTGTTGAATTTGTTGAAAAGATCCTTTTAGTACTATAATTGTTTCAAACAGTTCATATAGTGTCCAAGTTCAATTGATAAAGTATCAAAGCACAGATGATTAGGGTGGCAGAATTCCCAAATAAATTTTAAAAATCCAGTGTTTAGCAGGGCAACAGTCTTGCTTGTGTGTTATTTACAGTAGACTTAAATGACACTTTATGAGGTATATAGCTTTAAGAGGTGTATCTTAGCCGCTATATAAGTGGTCTTACCTCCTCCTTCACGAGTTAACCCCGCTTCATGGGTGGTCTTACCTCTTTATGAATGGATTTGAAGTCTCTCGGCTTACCGGTCTTTTTAGTTTGGGTAAGCGTAGCGATGCAGCGATTCGGTTTTCTTCAGCTTGCGCAAGCTCTCCTATAAACCGATAGCTTCTTCACCTGCTCTTAGTACACTGGTGTACGCAGGTGTAGATCTGTGTGAGGTCCGTTAATCTTCCTGCACTTAGTACTCTTTGTACGCAGGTTCCAGACAGGTGATTGGTTTCTTTAGCTCCGACCAATATGATAATACACCTTTTTGTAATGGGTTCCACAGTCTGGGTTGGCAAAGGGATTCCTTGTAATACAACTTTTTATCACAGTTTTCTACGCGTTTCACCCGCGTTCCGGGCTTTTTCAAGAAGAGATTAGGGGAGATTAGGGGTTAATAAATATAATATAGGTGTCGGCGATGTTAGGGGCAGCAGATTAGGGGTTCATAGGGATAATGTAGGTGGCGGCGGTGTCCGGTCGGCAGATTAGGGGTTACATTTTTTTATTATAGTGACGGCGATGTGGGGGTGGCTCGGTTTAGGGGTACATAGGTAGTTTATGGGTGTTAGTGTACTTTAGAGCACAGTTTAAGAGCTTTATTCCCGCGTTAGCCCATAAAGCTCTTAACTACTGACTTTTTTTGTCGGTAGGAGTCTTGTCGGTAGAGGCTCTACCGCTCACTTGGTCCAAGACTCCAAATACCAGCGTTAGGCAGATCCCATAGAAAAGATAGGATACGCAATTGACGTAAGGGGATCTGCGGTAGCCTGGAGTCACGGTAAGGAAGTGAGCGTTAGACCCTTTTCTGGCTGACTCTAAATACCAGCGGGCGGTAAAAAGCAGCGTTAGGACCCCTTAACGCTGCTTTTGATGGCTAACGCCGAACTCTAAAACTAGCCGTAAATCTTGAAAGGCAGCGCTCTCAGGAAGACCTATGACCCTAAGGTTGTTCCTGCGAGATCTGTCCTCCAATTCTCCTGTGAATATCTGTTATTTGATAACTATATGTATGCATATTTTGGCCTTGCTTAACTTGTGTGTCTTCTATGTCTGATCTCCTATTTTCAATCTCCCTTAGTCTTGTACAAAACTGTTTAGTTTCTGCTGATAATATCGCTAAATCTCGTCTTATTTGTTCATACTGTGGTAATAGCAAGTTAGCTACTTGTTTGGATATTTCAGTTATATCTGGAGAGCTAATTCCTATACCAGCTGCTTCCATCCTGCCTTCTGTACTGTTCTCTAGGCTATTTCTCGTTACTGTTTTTTTTGTCTTTATTTTAGCAGGCAATGCAGGTGATTTTTTTGAAAGGTATCATTCCATAAATAATTCTACTACTGGTGACTGCGCAAAAACAAAAAGCCAACGTGGCTCAGTGACTTAATGAGGGCGATAAACTCCCAAAGAATATACTGAGAGCAGTGAGCTATCAAATGTGTGTGTATAGTGTTTTTTTTTTTAAATAAATATTGAATGTGTTTGTGAGGGAACAAGGAAGTGATTAGATTATTAATTTGCTAGTGTTCTTGTACCTGTTAAATTGGGGCAAGAAAAAAAGAAAGTAGAATTTTACCAAACTTACGTTAGCCTGTAATGCGATGTCTACAAATGAATTCTATAATACAAAAATGCGTTAATGAAATATTTTGGCAGATTTTCACTGTTTGATC
Source organism: Bombina bombina (assembly GCF_027579735.1). NCBI lineage: Eukaryota > Metazoa > Chordata > Amphibia > Anura > Bombinatoridae > Bombina > Bombina bombina. Next base: position 62,125,468 of record NC_069503.1, read on the forward strand.
GTTACTATAGATACACTACCAACAATGATCTTTAAGCAAGATAAGTAGTATGGAACTTTAATTGATATCCCTTTATTACATCCCTCACAGACTTTTAAAGGGATTACCTAAGACCAGATCTTGTCTCTGATACCTGTATTCAAAAAAAAGTTTAAATTACCCAACACACTCAAAGGCACCGTCTGTATATAACATAGCTCCCTAGTTATGCCTTTGTGCCAAAAATCAACTATTGGGCTATATAGCACTCCATAAACATTTTGCTATTCAATTGACTCAATATGGAATAAAATAACAGTCTGTTACAAGTATATATCTCTTACTTAAGCAACATACATACATGATAACAGAGAGAGATTTGGAGTTTGTGTGTTTTCCCTGCTCTGATTACAGGGAACCCCATTTTATTTGTGCCTTGGATTTGTGATAGAAACATGAAGACCTTTAGAAAAGCAGCTTTCTGGAATGCAGATGGACAGTAGAATTGGAAATGGCTAAGGATCCTTTGGTATATATATTTATATATATATTGACCTTTATGGCTCTATTGTGACGCCTCCCTGTGCACACCATCCTGCGGATCATTGGTGACTGGATTACCATCGGGAGTATCCGTTCCTGAGATTGGTCTTCTCTACCACGTGACCTGACGTCTGACGTTCTGGGTTTCACCTTGAGTCTATCGGGCTCTGTTGGTCCCGTACCGCCCAGCTCCGGTTGTGTCGCTACCTCTGTGAGTAGCCATTCTCAGGTGTATCTCTCTGTGTTTTGATTGTCCTTTGAGCAGACAATATTACCCTATGTGGTGCCTCTTTCTTCTGTTGCAACAGGTTTTTGTCTCATACATCCAATAATCAAACTTGAAAAAGTAAAAAAAAAAAAAAAGAAGAAGACTAGAGCCTAATGCTCTATTGCTATTCAGTTGACTCAATAGGATGTAGTATATAAGTTTGTTATAAGTATGTGCCACTTAAATATGCAGCATACATCCAATAATCAGGACTGAAAAAATACCAGGATAGAGACTAAACCCTAATGCTCTAATGCTGTGGCAATGAAGCTTAATATTATCCCTTTTTAAGGCAATAGCCTGATTTACTCTATAGGCACTATATCTTCAACATTTAAGCATTTCAATTATTGACTCAGTAAATCAGCCTCCATCTAAGTATTAATAAACACAAGCACAAGATGTAAATAGCTCAGTGAATCATAAATAAGCTGCCTATGATGTGGGATAGTTCCAACATATCATCCAAAGGAAATTTCCTGGTTTGGCTATTTAAAAAAACGTTCACTACAGCAATGTTTACAGTCCATCCGGTGACCTCTTATATACAAATAGCAGTAATGTCCCTTTTCAAAAAGGCTCCTTTTAATTAAGCCTCAGCTATCTTAATGTCCTTCCAACTCAGCCGTAGCCAACAGCCAGTTGTACTCTTGACAGTCCACTAGGATCAGACTTGCTTTATTGCAGACTTGGTGTTGCCCTTTTTGATAATTATCCTTAGAGAGACAAAGGAATATTAAGCGCCTCTGAGCGAGTCCATCTTCCTTCCTACTTATCTTCCCTCCACCTCCCTTGCAGCCGTTTCAGCGGCACTCTCCAACCCAGATCAGATTGCTCTGGCTAGTCAGCCGACTTTAAATCTTATCCTGTGGCAATAACATGGGCACTATGTATTTTCCCCTTTGCTTTCAAATATGCATGCATGCATGCAGTATTTGCATTTAGCTACCTACCTTAGATTAAAGTACTTCCCTCTGGTTTCTTTACAAGGCGCTCCAATAACTCTGGTTACTCAGGTGCTGCCGCTCCTACCCCGGAGACTGTTACCCCCTGCAAATTCCTCCACAGACAGGAAAAACAGTCTCAACAGGGACCGCGTATAACCTGGAGCTGTACTTCACCTTCTGCTCGTCGGCGGTTGTACCTCAGACCTCAATAGCCTCATCGATTTCAGGTCAGGGTGTGACGGACTGCCAAAGGGTCCAGCCTGCGGCTCTACTTGGGGGAGGCTTCCACACGGTCTCTCTGTGCCCTATAGCGTGTCTCTTTTTCTGGCAAGCTAACCAACTTGCCTAAGAATTGTGCAGGCTAGCAAGCGCTCCTCATTAAGCTCACCAGGTGCATAACGTCATCCACCGGAAGCCCCTCCATTCAAGATTTAGTATTCTGTCCCAGTTGAAGGTTTCAATTATTATCAATCTTTAAATATTTGGAGACTGAGAAATAAATTTTTAAGATCTTACATATTCGGTGCAAAGCAATAATAGGATCTCTCAAGAACGCTATCTTTTTTATATAATTCAGCAAGTTTTAATTTGCATATGAATAATATTTGTTAATGAAATGGATGTATTAATCTTCGTTTCAGTTTCAACAAGTACAAAATTACCACATTTCAATACCATATCTAAAGCTATTTTTGCCAACGCAACCAGGTTGTAATTAACAATATGACTGTGCATCTCTCTGTGCTGGTGAAGGTTAATACACACTGTGCTGCTCGTTGTGCCAGTGAAGGGGTTAATACACTCTGTGCAGCTCTCTGTGCCAGTAAAGGGTTTAATACACACTGTGCAGCTCTTTGTGCCAGTGAATTTATGTTTTTCTTCCTAATGGGAAAGAGTCCAAAGCCGCTTGATTACTTTTGGGAAAACCATACCCAAGCTAAAGAGGACACTGAATGCCAAAACGGGAGGGTACAATAAGCGGCCCATTCTGAGGGCACCAAGCCTGAAACCACTAAACAACAAAAACCCCACTTCGTCCGAAGCCGAGAAAACTTTAAAAAAGGAAAGGCCCCAAGGACACTGACCCCCAGATAGTCCAGAAACCTAGCTAGAGACCACAATATCAGACTCAACTGAGCCAACAGTCCTCCAGGAGACACCGTCACCCAACAGTCGGTCCCTCACCGCTCACCCCTCCCTAATGAGGAGAACACCAGCCTAAACTCCCAAGGGATAGGGCAAGGAAGAACCGAAGGGAAACCAAAAGGTCACCACAAAATAGCGAGTCCAGCTCACAAAGACCCAAATGGGTCCTGACAGACAAGGGGAGGCTATGCCCAGACCAAGCAGAAACCAGAGGTTTAGGACCAGGCATCGAAACAGAGAAACCCTTCTCTCAACATTGTTCAAAGCACCGAAAGACAACTGAAGACGCAGTCCTCACATCATCAGAACCAAGAATACTAAAGTATTCAGAAAAAAAAATAACTTGTAACAGACCCAGATGAAAAACCCTGAGTAAAGAACATGCAGCCATTATCATGGTGACAAAGAAGAATACTTGCTGAGAAGGAAAAAGCGGCCAGCAAGAGAACAGATTGCAAAAAGAAACTCCCAGACAGAGGGAACACTCTAGGCAATTGAAGCCGCCAGACCTAGACACAGGGCTCCAAAAGTGTAAGCACATAACCTCAATGAGACCCACTGCACCCCCAAGAGAGAGGTTACACCCAGAACCGAAGGTGAATGGTAACCCTGGACCTTCTGCTTGTAAGCCCAGGGAGTTAGCTACAATGCCAACCTAGATCCTGAAGATGAAAACGCATCTCAGAACCCACTCCCAGCCGGGTCAGCCCCACCATCGGCAGGTCTGAAACAGGGAAACAGAAGAACCCCAAAACCAGCTCAAAAACGAGTGGATGAATGGCCACAGCCATCCCAACAGAGCACGGGTGCCAACCCAACTTCTTAGAAATGGACGACAAGGCCGTAGACCCAAAGGAATCTAACAAAAGGCCCACCATAGTCTCATAACGGAGCCAGCAAGCCTACAGATGGAGCATAACAACCCAGAGAGAAACACTCATCTCTGAAGATTAACTCTCAGTTCCAACCTCCTGGATCCAGGAGAATCCCTAAGAAAGGGGACCAAACCTCCATAAGAAGGAGATTAAGCCCCATACCCTAAGAAAGGGGATGGTGCCAAAAAGGCAGAGCACCTGCCCACAAGACACGAAGCCACAGGCTACAGGAGAGATCAATCTCCAACGCAAATGAACTTGGAAGGAATCCCCCTAAAGAATTAGCTTGCTAACACACATCCAATGAGCAAGAGCTGCAGCAGAGACACTGCAAACCCATTCGCCTGCAGAGCAGTGAATCCATAAGGTTGCTACAGCAAGCTGACCAAGGGAAACCAACCATAAAGGCGTAAGTCAAGCCCAATGAGCATCGGCACTCAGAAAACCTGGCCAACCGTGACCAAGCCCCCAAATGTTTAAACAAAACAAAATCCAAGAACTTAACACCCTGTCTGATATAAAAAAAACAGACTACAGGGAGACAATGCAATATCCAGATCAACCCAGATAACGAGAGAACTCTCAAGACCTGACCAAGGAAGAGATCACCCTTTGCCAAAGTCCAATGCTCCAAAGGAGCTAAGGTGTTAAAAGTCGTACGAGCCCATAGACTCTCAAACAGCTGCAGGAAAACAAGCAAGGGGCTACCCGAGGCCAAAATCACTCAAGCAAAGGCTGGTCTCCGCATCACCTCCATACAGAGGGGGGTAGTTATCAACGTGTCAACTTTCCTGCCTTCGCCGGCCCAATATGCCCGCCTAAGCTCGCCTACCTTCGCCGCCGCGGACCTGCAAAATTTCGCCTAAGTTATCAAATAAATCTGTCAAAAAGCCGCACACCAAGTACGGGGCGATGAGCAGCGGACTGTGATAGTTATCAATCATCCGATCTCGCTGCTCTTCGGCTTTTTCACAGTTTTATTGCTAGCCTGTCACTAAGCACCCACACTATACTACACTGTTCTACCCCCTATACCGGCGCCCCCGAAGCCCCCCGCAACTCAATAAAGTTACCCTTAAAAGGGCCTTTTGTGGGGCATGCCCCAAAGAAAATTGCTCTTTTGCCTGTAAAAGAAAAATACAACCCCCCCAACATTAAAACCCACCACCCACATACCCCTAATCTAACCCAAACCCCCCTTAAAATAACCTAACACTAATCCCCTGAAGATCATCCTACCTTGAGTTGTCTTCACTCAGCCGAGCCACTAATGGAACTGAAGAGGAGATCCGGAGCGGCAGAAGTGATCCTCCAAGGGGCGTTGAAGAAATCTTCCATCCGATGAAGTGATCCTCCAGGCGGCGCTGAAGAAGTCTTCCATCCGGGCGATGTCATCTTCCAAGCGGCGCTGAAGAAGTCTTCTATCCGGGTGATGTCATCTTCCAAGCGGGGTCTTCAATCTTCATCCCGCCGACGCGGAACATCCTTCTTTCCCGACGGACTACCGACGAATGAAGGCTCCTTTAAGGGACGTCATCCAAGATGGCGTCCCTTCAATTCCGATTGGCTGATAGGATTCTATCAGCCAATCGGAATTAAGGTAGGAAAAATCTGATTGGCTGATTGAAGATTGAAGACCCCGCTTGGAAGATGACATCGCCCGGATAGAAGACTTCTTCAGCGCCGCTTGGAAGATGACATCGCCCGGATGGAAGACTTCTTCAGCGCCGCCCGGAGGACCACTTCATCGGATGGAAGATTTCTTCAGCGCCCCTTGGAGGATCACTTCTGCTGCTTCGGATCTCCTCTTCAGTTCCATCGGTGGCTCGGCTGAGTGAAAACAACTCAAGGTAGGATGATCTTCAGGGGATTAGTGTTAGGTTATTTTAAGGGGAGTTTGGGTTAGATTAGGGGTATGTGGGTGGTGGGTTTTAATGTTGGGGGGGGTTGTATTTTTCTTTTACAGGCAAAAGAGCAGTTTTCTTTGGGGCATGCCCCACAAAAGGCCCTTTTAAGGGCTGGTAAGGTAAAAGAGCTTTGAACTTTTTTAATGTAGAATAGGGTAGGGAATTTTTTTTATTTTGGGGGGGCTTTGTTATTTTATTAGGGGGCTTAGAGTAGGTGTAATTAGCTTAAAATTGTTGTAATATTTTTTAAATGTTTGTAACTTATTTTTTTATTTTTTGTAACTTAGCTTTTTTTATTTTTTGTACTTTAGTTAGTTTATGTAATTGTATTTAATTGTAGTTATTTGTAGGTAATTTATTTAATTAATGTAATGATAGTGTAGTGTTAGGTTTAATTGTAACTTAGGTTAGGATTTATTTTACAGGTAATTTTGTATTTATTTTAGCTAGGTAGTTATTAAATAGTTAATAACTATTTAATAACTATTCTAACTAGCTAAAATAAATACAAAGTTACCTGTAAAATAAATATAAATCCTAAAATAGCTACAATGTAATTATTAATTACATTGTAGCTATCTTAGGGTTTATTTTACAGGTAAGTATTTAGTTTTAAATAGAAATAATTTATTAAAGTATAGTGTAGTGTTAGGTGTAATTGTAACTTAGGTTAGGATTTATTTTACAGGTAAATTTCAGTTTATTTTAGCTAGGTAGCTATTAAATAGTTAATAACTATTTAATAGCTATTGTACCTAGTTAAAATAAATTGAAAGTTACCTGTAAAATATAAATAAATCCTTTGATAGCTACAATATAATTATTATTTATATTGTAGCTATATTAGGGTTTATTTTAAAGGTAAGTATTCAGTTTTAAATAGGATTAATTTAGCTAATAATAGAAATATTATTTAGATTTATTTAATTAATATTTAAGTTAGGGGGGTGTTAGGGTTAGTGTTAGACTTAGGTTTAGGGGTTAATAATTTTATTATAGGTGGCGACGGTGTAGTGGGGGGCAGGATAGGGGTTAATAAATGTATTATAGGTGGCGACGGTGTAGGGGGGGGCAGATTAGGGGTTAATAAGTTTAATATAGGTTGCGGCAGGATCCGGGAGTGGCGGTTTAGGGGTTAAACTATTTATTTAGTTGCGGCGAGGTGCGGGATCAGCAGGATAGGGGTTAATAACATTATTATAGAGGGCGGCGGTATAGGGGGCAGGATAGGGGTTACTAGGTATAATGTAGGTTGCGGCGGTGTCCGGGAGCGGCGGTTTAGGGGTTAATACATTTATTATAGTTGCGGCGGGGTCTAGGAGCAGCGGTTTAGGGGGTAATACAGTTATTTAGTTGTGGCGGTGTAGGGGGGGAAGATTAGGGGTGTTTAGACTCGGGGTACATGTTAGGGTGTTAGGTGCAGACATCTCCCATAGGAATCAATGGGATGTCTGGCAGCAGCGAACTTGTACTTTCGCTATGGTCAGACTCCCATTGATTCCTATGGAATCCGCTGCCTCCAGGGCGGCGGAATGAAAACCAGGTACGCTGGGCCGGAAAAGTGCCGAGCGTACCTGCTAGTTTTTTGATAACTAGCAAAAGTAGTCAGATTGTGCCGCACTTGTGTGTGGAACATCTGGAGTGACGTAAGAATCGATTTGTGTCGGACTGAGTCCGGCGGATCGAAGTTTACGTCACAAAATTCTACTTTTGCCGGTCTGTAGCCTTTGATAACTAAGGCGAATCAGCCTCGCCACAAATACGCTGCAGAATTCCAGCGTATTTGAGGTTGACGGCTTGATAACTACCCCCCAGAGGATCATAGAGAGAAAAGGATGCACAGCATCCCCAGCTCCGATCAGAGCCCAAGGAGACCATGCCCAGTGTCCATAACAGGGAAGCAACCATATCCTGGAGGGGAAAAGAAGACCAAAAGGTCTCAGAAAAACAGCTAAACAGTACACAGTCAATGTGCAATAGCTGCAGCTGATCACATTTTGCAACCCATCCTCTGCAAAGCAGCTGAACTACCCAATAAACTACTAACGGCTGAGAACTAAATCCAGAAGGACAATTCCCAGGGCCTCAAAAGAAAAAAGGCCAAACCGCCCAACTTGGCAGCAAGAGGGCATAAAGCCCTCCAAGCCTCCACTACATGGGAAGGAGCTCTAGGGTCTGACAACCCCAGACACAAGAGAGAGAGAGACGCAGTCATCCAAATTGAAGGCTATAAGGACTGAGATAATCCTTCCTGTCTCACGGACCCACCAGTCCTCTACAATGTTTAGTTTAACACAGAGGATAACATGAGCACTCGGCATCTCTACCAGACCAGCCAAGCAGAGTGGCGCCATGTGTCCGAACAGCTACCAGACAGAACTAAACCCAAACAGGACCAGCCTGAAATCCGAGTCCTAACCGTCAAGTCGCATAAATCCTCCCTCAGAGGGGAAGAAGGAAAACAGACAGGACATCCTATCAGATTAAAATAAAAAATACAAGGTAACCCGTAGGTTAACGCCCCAGAAGAAACAGGCCTAACCACAGGACCAGCCAAACGGAGTCCTGATCTTCCAAAAACTGGTAAAGATCTCAAAACATGGACAAACAGGAGATTACATTATCCCCACATGTCTAATGAGATGCGCCATTCGAAGAGCAGACTGAGTATTCCCGTATCTGATAAGGATAGGGTCGTTCAATAACTGAAAAAAACATGTCTGAATAACACACAAAGGCGCGCAATTCTGTAATGAAAGGCACAGCACTCAGGAAACAGTCGCACCCGCAGAGAACTGTGCAATCCAAGGTGGAAGACCCAGGACAACTGGAGCAGGGAAGGGAAGGCCCCACCCTGTCCCCAAACTCTATTCAATTTAGGAATTAAAGGTTCATCAGGCAATATGACCTCTGAAACCCCTGAATTCGCCAAAGACTTCCTTTGGAAGAAAGCGCAAATTCCTAAAACTAAAGTCGGATTCCTCTGCAGCTGGAGGTTTAAAGGCAGCAGACTCTGACCCGGAAGTTCCTACTCTGAAGACTCAGAAGAATTACATCCTCAGATAACCCTATCAGTTAAATCCAAAAAATGTATTTGATGTACTCTGTGAAGGAGTGCAATATGTAACCTTACGCTTGCGCTTAGCAGGGCGAGGTAAAGCATTAAGGCCACAGACACCACCGTCTGAACTGCGCAGTACCGTCTGGAGAAAAAAGGCCCCATCCAGATAGAGGATCAGCAATGCTATGGGAAAACTGCATGTGTATAGAGATAACAATGTAGGGTACGCACATCCCTGAACCACAACTCCTCAGAGGTGGATGGCTCCGTGGTGTCAAATATGCTTGATATAGTCACATTATCAAGGCATATGGAACATAATTGAGAGGGGGAACGAGGGCCTCCTCACCATATAAACAGGAATTGCTCTTTAGGAATAGAAGGAGTGCCCTCTAAAGTAACCGAATCCTCCATCACTAGTGCAATAACCGGAGAACTAAAGAGATAAAACATTTTTCAATAAAATAACTGCACCTCTATACCCCAATGGCTGGGGCACTCGCCACCTCCTATGACCCAGACAGTACAGAGATTTATGACTCCTCTCTGATAGACACCCGGTCAGGAAAGAGGGAATGAATCACATAGTGCACAATGCAGGACCATCCCTGCTATGAGAGAAAGCGAGCCAAGCTTGTAAGATGCATGGCTGTCAAAGTGAAAGTGAAACCTGTATATTCCAAAACAGCCTATGAGCTCATATCATCTCACACATAAAGCAGCATAAAATCAAATAAAAATATAAGATTATATTCCCCCTGTTCAATAATCCCCCTAAGGAGATATCAACCCTTGATTCTATAAAGATAAAAGGCGCCACACTGTGACCCTGTCTTCTGTATTAACATTATGTAATAAAAAAATTAAACTATCTTATCAGAATCTATGCTGTTGAACAGGAACATGGCCCTTCAAGTGTGACAGGTCGTAGCATCGCTCCTGACATGGACTCGAGAGAAAAAAGCAGTCTGCGAAACTAGTCAACACCGATTGCTGTAGGAGCTGTTAATATAAGTTAAGATGGTTTTGCAAAAGAGAAGCTCTCCCTGCATCTTCGGACTCTAACTTTCACCCAGGCCCTCACTGAGAAGCTTATAGGGCTACTTAAAACTCCTGTACCATTGCGAAGAGTAGTACCCTCCATAAGAGACAAAAAAAATTCTAATATTTCTCTGCCAGCCTCCTTGGACAAAAGGCAAAGAATGACTGGGGGATGAGGGAAGTGGGAGGGGAGGAGTATTTAAGCCTTTGGCTGGGGTGTCTACGCCGCATCCTGGTGGCCAGGTTCTTATTTCCCAAAATAATGAATGCAGCTGTGGACTTTTTCCCATTAGGAAGAAAATCAGCCCCCTAGGTTTACTCTATAACGAAGGATACCAAAAGAACAAAGCAAATGTAATAGAAGTAAATTGGAAGGTTTGGTAAAATTGCTGCTCTTTCTGAATTATCAGCGTTTAACTTTGACTGTCAGTTTTGGCTTCTGTCTTTGATGATGTTTTCCTAATTATTCTGTGATAAGGTGTTTCTAATTATAAAAAAAAAAAAAACACAAAATACTGTTCTGGATTACAATCGCTTTTTATTTGCATGAAAAAACATTGTATTGTCAGTATATTTATAAGAACCTCAGTAGTGCTCTCCAAATAATATATCAGCCTATGGCAGGGTTATAATACAATGTATTTAATAATTATCCTTTAAAAATATCAACCCTCAATCAATATGCATCTACTAGAAACCATAAAATTAATATAAATATCTGAATTATTTTTATTAGTTAATATCTATGAACATATTGGAATATATTTGTAATACCAGGATATGAAGCAATATTATACATGTTTAAAACTATTAAGATATGCTATACTTCTTACAAAGCCCATAAAAGTTTACCTTTAAAACCAACTTTATTTACAAATAGCCTTTCATTCAGTTAACACAATGAGATTCTAATATATTTAGCTGCTAACATTCAAGCAATACACTCAGTTATTTAACCACAATTTCTTCTAACACAATTTTAATTTAAAACATCAGAAATTATATATATATATATATATATATATATATATATATATATATATATATATATATATATATATATATATATATATATATATATATATTATATTATTTATGCAAAACCCAATTCTGAGTTATAACTATATATTTGCACAGATAAACAATTTAAAATTTAGGATTAGTTTAACAATACAAAGGCTATGAAATACTAGCTTAAAAAACAAAATTTATGCTTACCTGATAAATTTCATTCTTCAGCGATGTACCGAGTCCACGGTTTCATCCTTACTTGTGGGATATTATCCTTCCCTACAAGAAGTGGCAAAGAGAGCACCCACAGCAGAACTGTCTATATAGCTTCCCCCTTAACTCCACCCCCCAGTCATTCGACCAAAGGCTTAGGAAGAAAAAACATAATTTATGTAAGAACTTACCTGATAAATTAATTTCTTTCATATTAGCAAGAGTCCATGAGCTAGTGACGTATGGGATATACATTCCTACCAGGAGGGGCAAAGTTTCCCAAACCTCAAAATGCCTATAAATACACCCCTCACCACACCCACAAATCAGTTTAACGAATAGCCAAGAAGTGGGGTGATAAGAAAAAAAGTGCGAAAGCAAAAAAAATAAGGAATTGGAATAATTGTGCTTTATACAAAAAAATCATAACCACCACAAAAAAGGGTGGGCCTCATGGACACTTGCTAATATGAAAGAAATGAATTTATCAGGTAAGTTCTTACATAAATTATGTTTTCTTTCATGTAATTAGCAAGAGTCCATGAGCTAGTGACGTATGGGATAATGACTACCCAAGATGTGGATCTTCCACGCAAGAGTCACTAGAGAGGGAGGGATAAAATAAAGACAGCCAATTCCGCTGAAAATAATCCACACCCAAAATAAAGTTTAAATCTTATAATGAAAAAAACTGAAATTATAAGCAGAAGAATCAAACTGAAACAGCTGCCTGAAGTACTTTTCTACCAAAAACTGCTTCAGAAGAAGAAAACACATCAAAATGGTAGAATTTAGTAAAAGTATGCAAAGAAGACCAAGTTGCTGCTTTGCAAATCTGATCAACAGAAGCTTCATTCCTAAAAGCCCAGGAAGTAGAAACTGACCTAGTAGAATGAGCTGTAATCCTTTGAGGCGGAGTCTTACCCGACTCGACATAAGCATGATGAATTAAAGATTTCAACCAAGATGCCAAAGAAATGGCAGAGGCCTTCTGACCTTTCCTAGAACCGGAAAAGATAACAAAAAGACTAGAAGTCTTTCGAAAATTCTTAGTAGCTTCAACATAATATTTCAAAGCTCTAACTACATCCAAAGAATGCAATGATTTCTCCTTAGAATTCTTAGGATTATGACATAATGAAGGAACCACAATTTCTCTACTAATGTTGTTAGAATTCACAACCTTAGGTAAGAATTGGAAAGAAGTTCGCAATACCGCCTTATCCTGAGGAAAAATCAGAAAAGGAGACTCACAAGAAAGAGCAGATAATTCAGAAACTCTTCTAGCAGAAGAGATGGCCAAAAGAAACAAAACTTTCCAAGAAAGTAATTTAATGTCCAATGAATGCATAGGTTCAAATGGAGGAGCTTGAAGAGCCCCCAGAACCAAATTCAGACTCCAAGGAGGAGAAATTGACTTAATGACAGGTTTTATACGAACCAAAGCTTGTACAAAACAATGAATATCAGGAAGATTAGCAATCTTTCTGTGAAAAAGAACAGAAAGAGCAGAGATTTGTCCTTTCAAGGAACTTGCAGACAAACCTTTATCCAAACCATCCTGAAGAAACTGTAAAATTCTCGGAATTCTAAAAGAATGCCAGGAAAAATGATGAGAAAGACACCAAGAAATGTAAGTCTTCCAGACTCTATAATATATCTTCCTAGATACAGATTTACGAGCCTGTAACATAGTATTAATCACAGAGTCAGAGAAACCTCTTTGACTAAGAATCAAGCGTTCAATCTCCATACCTTTAAATTTAAGGATTTGAGATCCTGATGGAAAAAAGGACCTTGCGACAGAAGGTCTGGTTTTAACTGAAGAGTCCACGGTTGGCAAGTGGCCATCCGGACAAGATCCGCATACCAAAACTAGTGAGGCCATGCTGGAGCCACCAGCAGAACAAACAAGCATTCCTTCAGAATCTTGGAGATTACTCTTGGAAGAAGAACTAGAGGCGGAAAGATATAGGCAGGATGATACTTCCAAGGAAGTGACAATGCATCCACTGCTTCCGCTTGAGGATCCCTGGATCTGGACAGATACCTGGGAAGTTTCTTGTTTAGATGAGAAGCCATCAGATCTATTTCTGGAAGTCCCCACATTTGAACAATCTGAAGAAATACCTCTGGGTGAAGAGACCATTCGCCCGGATGTAACGTTTGGCGGCTGAGATAATCCGCTTCCCAATTGTCTATACCTGGGATATGAACCGCAGAAATTAGACAGGAGCTGGATTCCGCCCAAACCAGAATTCGAGATACTTCTTTCATAGCCAGAGGACTGTGAGTCCCTCCTTGATGACTGACATATGCCACAGTTGTGACATTGTCTGTCTGAAAACAAATCAACGATTCTCTCTTCAGAAGAGGCCATGACTGAAGAGCTCTGAAAATTGCACGGAGTTCCAAAATATTGATTGGTAATCTCACCTCCTGAGATTCCCAAACTCCTTGTGCTGTCAGAGACCCCCAAACTGCTCCCCAACCTGTCAGACTTGCATCTGTTGAAATCACAGTCCAGGTTGGAAGAACAAAAGAAGCCCCCTGAACTAAACGTTGGTGATCCGTCCACCACGTCAGAGAGTGTCGTACAAATGGTTTTAAAGATATCAATTGATGTATCTTTGTGAAATCCCTGCACCACTGGTTCAGCATACAGAGCTGAAGAGGTCGCATGTGAAAACAAGCAAAGGGGATCGCGTCCGATGCAGCAGTCATAAGACCTAGAATTTCCATGCATAAGGCTACCGAAGGGAATGATTGAGACTGAAGGTTTCGACAGGCTGAAACCAATTTTAGACGTCTCTTGTCTGTCAGAGACAGAGTCATGGACACTGAATCTATCTGGAAACCTAAAAAGGTTACCCTTGTCTGAGGAATCAATTAACTTTTTGGCAAATTGATCCTCCAACCATGATCTCGAAGAAACAATACGATTCGTATGAGATTCTGCTAAATGTGAAGACTGAGCAAGTACCAAGATATCGTCCAAATAAGGAAATACCACAATACCCTGTTCTCTGATTACAGACAGAAGGGCACCGAGAACTTTTGTAAAAATCCTTGGAGCTGTTGCTAGGCCAAACGGCAGAGCCACAAATTGGTAATGCTTGTCTAGGAAAGAGAATCTCAGAAACTGATAGTGATCTGGATGAATCGGAATATGCAGGTATGCATCCTGTAAATCTATTGTGGACATATAATGCCCTTGCTGAACAAAAGGCAGGATAGTCCTTATAGTTACCATTTTGAATGTTGGTATCCTTACATAACGATTCAATATTTTTAGATCCAGAACTGGTCTGAAGGAATTTTCCTTCTTTGGTACAATGAAGAGATTTGAATAAAACCCCAGTCCCTGTTCCAGGACTGGAACTGGCATAATTACTCCAGCCAACTCTAGATCTGAAACACATTTCAGAAATGCTTGAGCCTTCGCTGGATTTACTGGGACACGGGAAAGAAAAAATCTCTTTGCAGGAGGCCTTATTTTGAAGCCAATTCTGTACCTTTCTGAAACAATGTTCTGAATCCAAAGATTGTGAATTGAATTGATCCAAATTTCTTTGAAAAAACGTAATCTGCCCCCTACCAGCTGAGCTGGAATGAAGGCCGCACCTTCATGTGGACTTGGGAGCTGGCTTTGGTTTTCTAAAAGGCTTGGATTTATTCCAGACTGGAGATGGTTTCCAAACTGATAACGCTCCTGAGGATGAAGGATCAGGCTTTTGTTCCTTATTGGGACGAAAGGAACAAAAACGATTATTAGACCTAAATTTACCTTTAGATTTTTTATCCTGTGGTAAAAAAGTTTCTTTCCCTCCAGTAACAGTTGAGATAATAGAATCCAACTGAGAACCAAATAATTTATTACCCTGGAAAGAAAGGGAAAGCAAAGTTGACTTAGAAGACATATCAGCATTCCAAGTTTTAACCCCTTAACGACTGAGGACGTGCAGGGTACGTCCTCAGAAAAAAGGCAGTTAATGCCTGAGAACGTACCCTGCACGTCCTCAGTGTGGAAAGCAGCTGGAAGCGATCCTGCTCGCTTCCAGCTGCTTTCCGGTTATTGCAGTGATGCCTCGATATCGAGGCATCCTGCAATAACATTTTTAAGCCATCCAGTGCAGAGAGAGCCACTCTGTGGCCCTCTCTGCACCGGAGATCGGTTGCTCCCTGTGTTGGTGGGTGGGAGCCGGACCGGGAGGCGGGGTGGCGGCCATCGATGGCCCTGTGGAAGTGAAGGGGGGCGGGATCGTGGGCGGCTGGGGGCGCGCACGGGCACGCGTGCGTGCACGGGAGGGGGGGGGCGGGCGCGTGCACGGGGAGGGCGCGGGTGGGAACCGCTACACTGCCCAAAATTATGTCAATAAAAAAGATAAAAAAATCGAAAATGAAAATAATCAGCAAGGTGGTGGGGGTTTGTCTGTGGGGGGTGGGGGGGGGGGAAGCTACACTACAGAAAAAAAAAACAAAGAAAAAAAAAACACTTTTTATTGTAAACTGGGTACTGGCAGACAGCTGCCAGTACCCAAGATGGCCCCCAATAAGGCAGAGGGGAGGGTTAGAGAGCGGTTTTGGGGGGGGATCAGGGAGGTTGGGGGCTAAGGGGGGGATCCTACACAGTAGCATATGTAAATATGCTAAAAAAAAATTCATTTTTTTTTTCAAACCCTTTTATTTTAGTACTGGCAGACTTTCTGCCAGTACTTAAGATGGCGGGGACAATTGTGGGGTGGGG